>NC_061120.1:110281993-110288803 GCF_002878395.1 Capsicum annuum | reverse complement strand
AAACTCTAAGTAATCTTTGTTAACAATATAAACCCCTTTTTATTTCTTAAAACTTTTGAGTAACAGTCAATTCATAATCATAAGACTTAATGAAAACCATATTCCTTATGGGATTCAATCCCAACCTTGTTGGGTTATATATTTGACAACGACCGCTTTAATTCTTTTAGAAGATTTGAAATTTGGGCATATCAAATGTTGGCATCGTTGCTGGGGAATATGGTTGTCAATTAATAATGAGCATTTATTAACTTTTGGTGAAGTTTCCTAATTTTAATTTTATTTTATTTTTAATGTCATAGGATCTTTGTTGTGTGTGACACAAACCAAAAGATAATGAAGGCCATTAGTACCTTTCAACCCAGAACTTCAATGAATTAGGAGCATGGATAAACAACAAAAAGTTAAAAGATTACCTATTTTAACTAATGAACAAGTCAATCAATAATGCAGATATCCATTGTTGTGTGGCTAATGCAGAGGACGATGACCTAGGAGATGAATACTTTATTGATTTGGTGAATAATAGACGTGCATAAAATATAGCTATACTAGCAAATCGAAATTAGCCAGTTAGAGGGGACCAAACCGCCAACCTGCTATGTAATTTATTTTGGATGATGATGATGACATTGAATTTGATGGTGATAATGCTATAGGAGTGACTATTCCACCGTCATTAGCACCAGGAATAAAGTTTAACATCACAAGCACATTTATCCAATTGATAAATTTTAAGGGGCTATTTGGTGAACAACCAGGAAATGATCCTAATATGCACTAGTGAAATTTATCAATATTTGGAAGTCCTTTGATAATCTTTTGTAGGGAAGAATGCAATCCATTTGCGATTATTCCCTCTTTCATTGTCTGGAGAGGTAACCTTGTGGTTGAATGAGCTAGCTCCCAATTCTATAACAAATTGGAGGCAACCGAAAAGAACTTTCCAAGGAAGGTTCTTTACGAATTCCAGAATGTTACAGTTGAGGAAAGAAATTAGTAACTTCATGCAGCTACCGAATGAAACCATTTATGAAACATGGGTAAGATTCAACAAGAAGTTGACACAGTGTCTTAATCATAATTTGACTGAAGAGCAATTAATGGGAATATTCTATAGAGCTTTGAAGTCAATTACAATGTCAACTATTGATAATGCAACGAGAGGAGCTTTAAGGGATTATACTTTTTCTAAAGCTTTAGAGATGCTATAGAAGATAAATAAAACAAGTAGAGCTTGTCATACTAGGGATTCTGATATAGCCAGTAATACTTGTTCTAGTGGTATGTTACAGAACAACATAGGAGAAAAGAGTGATATAGTAAGGATATGGCTCACACGAAGACCAAGATAGATTTAATCACAAAATATTTCTATCAGGGAAGGTAAGAAAGGTAAAAGCTACGGGGTCATATAGTAAGGGATTTGAATCAGATTTTGAGAAGGAAGAAAACTACTTGAATAATCAGGGAAGTTTCTGAAGAAATGACCAAGGAAATCAAAGTCAAAATTATTATGACAAAGCTGGTTATAGAGATCATAACCAAGAAAGATGGAAGAATAAGACTGATAGAGTAGGTTATACATACCACCTGGGACCCATAACCATGCCTTAAATAATTCTCGAAAGATGTCGTTGGAGGATATGATGGATAAATTTTTAAAAGTTATGGAGTCAACTAATGGTAGAGTGAGGTGATGAAGAGTGATTTACCATCCATGAGTTGACTAGTTGACTCACACTCTATATCTATTAAGTAATTGGGACAGTAGATGAATCAATTGACTGTCGCATTCAATCAAAGTAATAGTGGGACATTATAAAATGACACAGTGTAGAACCTAAGAAATGATAATTCATGTATGGTTATTACCACTAAAAGTGGTAAAATGTTAATTGGACATTACTTGAGCACATCTATTTTAGGTGATGTAGTGGAAATAGATGATGAACATCCAGTGTAGTCTAAAAAGCTAGAAAATGTGAAAGAGTTATCTAAATAGAAGCAAGCTGATGATATAGAGAAAGACAAAGGAAAAGAGGTAATTCCACTGCAACAAGAATACAAAAGCTTCCTTCTCCATTCCGACATAGATTGCAGAAGAAGGTAGATAAAACTAAGTTCAACAAATTTATGGCCATGTTAAAGCAGTTGACATTGAATGTGCCCTTACTTGAGGCACTAAAGTAGGTGCCAGGATATGCCATGTTCATGAAAGACCTTATGAAAATAAGATAACAGTGAGCTATGAATTGGTGGATAATATTTATCATTTTATCACTATTTATATGAGACCACAAGTGCAAAAGAATGCTGATATAGGAACATTTACTATTCGGTGTACTATCAGATTATTTAACTTTGCAAAATCTAGTTCCAATCTTGGAGATATTATTAGCCTCATGTTGTTGGCGGATTTTAAATAGTTGGGTTTGGGAGATCCTATGCCTACTAATATGTGGCTTCTTATGGATGACAGTTTGGTGAAAAGATCGATAGGAATTCTTTATGATGTTTTTGTTAAAGTGGCGAGTTTCATGTTCCTTGAAGAGTTTGTTATTCTGGATTGTGATGTTGATTTCAAAGTACCCATAATCTTGAGTAGATCGTTCTTAGAGACCACGAGAGTACTAATCGACTTGGATTTTAATGAACTGAATTTTAGGATCAATAACGAGGAAGTCATCTTTGATGTATGCCAATCTATAAAACAATAAAAGGATATGAGTGTTATTCAAGTCATTGATATGTTTTATGATTATGATCAACAAGTATCATTTAAGTAAAGGTTTGTGGTGGAGAGTTTAGCTGCAGTCTGGATGAACTTTGATGGCGAAGGAATTGATGAGTATAAAGAGACTTTATGTGCATTGACCAGAATGGGGTCATATTCACTTGTACCGAAGAAGATAGATTTAGACTTAAAATATCATTCAACACCACTTGCCAAGCCTTCTATTGAAGATTCACCAACATTGGAACTGAAGAAGTTCCCAAGCCATTTGCAGTATATATTTTTCGGTGATGGAAATACTTTACTAGTTATTATTGTAGCAGATTTGGTGGATGATCAGGTTGAGGATCTTCTTTCTATATTGAGGCACTATAAGTGTGATATTGGGTGGACGATTGCTGACATCATATGGGACAAGTACTTCAGTCAGTAACAACCATAATCCCTCAGCCTAATTTCACAACCTATAATTTAAATCACATGAAATCCATTAAATTAATCTAATAATGTAAAATTCAAGATTATGGAAGAGAAATATGCCTGAAATACATGAGAAATTGAACTCAATTTGATGTTTGATGTTCGTATGATGAATTCATTACAAAACCCTTGAATGTTATTAGGTTGTGAGTTTGAGAGAAAAAAAGAATGATTTGATTTTTCAAAACTGAAGGGAATGGGGTTATTTTATGTCATAAGGTCGTACAGAGGGTAAAAAGACCAAAAACCCTCACCCCAAGTGAAATAAAACAAAACTAGAAAAAATTAAAATGCTATCGTGGAATGCCAATATCGTAGAGGTTAGCCATCGTGCCACACCGATATTTCGAAGGTTAACCTCCATGACACTTTCTTATCGCGAATCCCCACTGCCACGGGTCCCTAAATGACCCCAAACCCCTTTTAAAAAGTCCAAAACTTTCCCCAAACAATACTTTAACATCCCTAAGTAAAACTCAAGTCAAAAGTTGACATTATGCACACAAGAGGGTCAAAAGTAAAATGGTCAAAATTATAAGGGGTATTATATTATCCCCCCCCCTTAGGATCATTCATTCCTGAATGATAAGTTTCGACGTTTTTAGATGAGAATAGCAAGAATACTTTTGAACCAAATGAAAACTCAAAAAAAGATAAGAGGAAATTAAAACTCTTACCTAAAGCATTATAACTCATTGCGGGGTAGAAAAATGGGTATCTTGCCTTCATATCTTCCTCAGCTTCCCATATAGCCTCCTCTACCTTTTAATTTCTCCAAAGAACCTTAACCTAAGCTACATCCTTGGTCCTTAATATATGAACCTTCCTATCCAATATCTCAATCGGGACTTCCTCCTAATACAAGGAATCTATAACATCAACACCCTCAACAAGAAATATCTAAGAGTGGTCACCCACATACTTTTTCAGCATGGATACATGAAAAACTTGATGAATCAAAGATAAACTTGCTGGTAAATCAAACTCATAAGAAACATTCCCAAACCCCATCAAAACCTAATATGAACTAACATAATGGGGACTGACCTTCCCCTTCTTCCAAAACCTCATGACTTTTTTCATAGTAGATACCATAAAGAATACCCAATCACTTACTTCAAACTCTAACTTTCTCTGCCTTACATCTGCATAAGACTTGTGGCGACTCTATGTAGTCTGATGACTTTCTATAATCATCTTTAGATTGTCCATTTCTTGGTGAACCAATTTAGGACTAAATAACCTAGTCTGACCAACCTCAAACCATCCAATAAGAGACCTACGCCTCCTAACATAAAAAGCCTCAAAGGAGCTATTTGAAATCTAAAATGGTAACTAGTGTTATACGCACACTCAATAACAGGAAAATGGTCAACCCAACTACATTTAAAATCAATCATATAGGCCCTTAAAATATCCCCTAAAGTTAGAATAGTCTATTTAGCTTATCAATTTATTTAAGGGTGGAAATCGGTGTTATGGTTCATCTGAGTACCCAAACCTTTTTTAAATAAATGGAAAAAGCGAGATAAAAATTATATACCTCGGTCTTAAATAATGGACACTGGCATACCATGAAACTTTACAGTCTTTTGAATGAGCCATGAAACTTAGAAAAATCTTCTCCTGAGTAGTTAGTCTTTACAGACAAGAATTGAGCAAACTTAGTCATTCTATCCATGATGATCCACATCGAATCATATTAATTGAGAGACCGTAGAAGACCTGAAATTACATCTATATTGATCATCTCCCTATTTGGTATAGGCAAATCTATCTCTTGATACGTGAAAATAGGTCTCAAATGCTAAACCTTAACTTTCTTACAAAATATGCATTTGGCAAAAAAATTTGCCACATACTTATTCATATTGTTCCGCGAGTAGATTTCTTACAAGTCATTATTCATCTTAGTTGAACTTGAATGAACAGTATATATAGACTCATAATCCTCAATCAAAATCCTTTCGCGCAACCCATCTATAATAGAAAGACGCATCCTACCTGAGACCTCAAGATGTTATCTCCCCCAATCTCAAAAGACATACACTTTGGCTAACCCACCTCGTCTTTAATAAGTAAAAGTATGGGATTCATTACCTGCTTCTCTATCACCTCAACTCAAAGATATGATTTAAGAACTTTTTTAACAATGACTACACCATCCCTACAGTCAAAAAGACGAATTCCAAAGTTAGACAACGTATGAATTTCCTTAACCAATCCTTTTTTCTCCTAATGAAAGGGGATAAGCTCCCTATAAACAACTAACTAAAAGCATCAACAACAATATTAGCTTTACTTTGATTGTAGTGCAAAATCATATCAAAATCCTTAAGCAGTTCGAGCTACCACCTACGCCTGAGATTCAATTTATTTTGCATTAACACATAATGCAAGCTCTTATGGTCTGAATAAATATCCACATGCACTCCATACATATAATGGTGCCAAATCCTAAAAGCAAAATCCACAGTTTCCAACTCTATATCATGAATGAAATAATAAACTTCGTTAACATTAAGCTACCTGAAAAAATAGGCAAAAACCTTACCATGCTTCATTAAAACACTAAATAGTCCCACATGGGACATATCACAATACACAACGAAACTATGAGTACCCTTGAGTAGGGTCAAAACTAACTTAGAAGTCAACTTATCCTTCAACTTATAAAAACTACCCTCACAACCATCATACAAAAAAAACCTAAACTTCTACAAAGTCAACTATGTTAATAGACAAACAATAGACGAGAAACACTCTAGAAACCTCCTATAATACCCATTCAAGACCAAGAAGATCCTAATTTTAGTTGGAGTCATAGGCCTTGAATATTTCGTAACTGCCTCAGCCTTTTATGGATCCATCTTGATCCCCTCACTAGAAATAACATGCCCCAAAAAAGTTATAGCACTTGGGCAAAATTTACACTTAGAAAATTTCACATACAACTTCTAGTCCTTATTGGTCTACAACATATTTTAGAGGTGATTGGAATGAACCTCCTCACTCTTAGAATACACCAATATATCATCAATAAAGATTACAATAAACATATCAAAAATCTACCTAAAAACTCCATGCATAAGATCTATGAATGCATCCAGAGCATTAGTCAACCCAAATGACACAACCAAGAACTCATACTGACTAAATAGCATTTTGAATGCAATCTTGGGAATGTCAACCTCCTAAATATTAAACTTATGATACACCGAATAAAGATAATCTTTGTGAAGCACTTAGCACCCTAAAGTTGTACTAAAAGGTCATCAAACCTATGAAGAGGGTACTTATTTTTTACTGTTATCTTGTTCAACTAATAACAATCTATACACATCTGAAGAGACCCATCTTTCTTTTGCACAAAAATTACAGGAGCACCCCACGGAGAAATACTAGGATGAATGAAGCCCTTATCAAGTAGATCATTTTATCATTTTTTATTTGATCTAGTTTAGCCGGAACCATTCTTTAAGTAGGAATAGAAATAGAATGAGTATCATATATATGATAATTCCCAAAAATTATTTCCTTATCAGGAGGAGTCGTAGAAAGATTATCGAGAAAAACTATAGGAAATCATTAAC
>NC_061120.1:110274298-110278993 GCF_002878395.1 Capsicum annuum | reverse complement strand
ATGCATCAGTCATGTATGTCCAGTATGATACGTTTAGCTTATCAGTCATGTCAGTAATGAGATCATGTTCCAGTAGTGTATGTCTTGTACATACTCCAGTTTATCGTCTTTCCCTCTTTCAGTCAGTCTCATTCGAGGACGAATGTTCCCAAGGGAAAGATATTATAATACCCCATATGTTTCTAAGCTAGAAAATAAACTGTTGTTCCTATGGATGAAACCTCCTATCCTGTGATTCATATTTAAGTAGATGACTTACAATGAGTATCCTAGTGTTAAGATACTAGTAATGAGATAATGTTCCATGAATTTTGGGTGGTTTAATATGGTGAGATTCATGAACACACCTAAGCCAAAACAATGCATGCAAAGTGTTTGATAAAATGCCTAGGATGATAGGATTCATTTACATGATCTAATAGTGCTTAAATGACAAGTCATGCTCTATGCTTTATGATTCCACATTAATTCCACGTTATTGATATGTGTTGTTATTGTGACCTAGATTGAGCATGGTATTGAAGCTATGCAAGTATATACATGTTGTATGAATTTCCTTTCCATGTATAAGATGTTGAGAACCATGCTTAGTGTGAAATCCCTTACTTATGATATTGTAAATCGTGGACTCTACTCTTATGATCAAGTCAGCCATGTATGTAAGTTTCCTTCCATTAAGTCCTGCGGGTACTTTTACCCAAAAAATATAGTTGTTTGCCTAGAGCCAAGTCATGTGATCATGATAATCTCAGTCAAGCCATGATCTATAAAACTCAGTCAGTCATGTCACTTTGGAAATCTGATAAATCTCAAGATCTAAGTTAATTCTCAGATAGTAGTACTATTTTGTCAGTCAACAAAAGTTGGTTACTCAATAAATGTACAGTAAGTTTATCATATTCAGTCTCTTTAGATAGGAGTAGAAGTTATCACCGAGTAAACCCAAGGATGGGAACATACTGTCAGATGAGGGTGTGATTCTTAGCAGTCATCCTTGCATTCCAGAACTCTATAGCTAGCATAGGTTAAGACATCAATACTTGTTAGTTGAGGGTAGATGAGGTGGCTGAACCTGTCAGATTAGAGTCCCATCATTCTCATTAGAGTACTTACCAGATGAGGGTCAATTACAGCTTATCCTTACCAGTGGCGCGGTTTTGACATCCTTCCAATCAAAGCATAGATTGAATCCCAGCTCAGCTTTTTTAGTGTATTTGGGGCATGTCGGTTAAATAACTACCTCCCATAGTTTTATTCTTCACTCAATGAAAAACTCAAATAGTTCTTTAGATTTCAGTACCAGGACTGTCAGATACAGTCAATTCAGTTACAGTATGGAACTCAGATGGTTCCATCAGATTCAGGACTGTCAGATACAGTCACAATGTAATAAAATTTCAGTATCAATCATATTAGAATCAGTAAACCATGTATTAGCGTACAGATCTAGATATCACTCAGTCACGATCTCAGTTACTATATATGCATGTTCGCACTCTGACGTTCATATTAGTCAGTCAATTAGCATTGCTCATACATGTAGTCCCTTTTGCATTTAGCCTACCTCACTCGTATTCTCAGTACTTTTAGTTGTGCTGACGCATTTGCACTATGGTTCCTTTTTTTATGTTACACCATAGGTTCGGAGAGACGAGTTTTGGATCAGTAGTAGCAGTCGTATTTTAATACACTGAGTTGTAGTGAGTCCTCTTTATTAAAGGATGATATGATTTGATTTTATTTATTGTTTCAGTTATCTTTCAAATTACGGAGTTAGTTGGTGACATGTTCTTTCAACTCCCTACTCAGGCAGACTTAGAGGCTCTCAAATTTTAGATTCAGCTTTCAGTTATTTTGGGTATTCGTTACCTCATATAGATGTTATTGTTTATTAAATTTTCTATTCAGTTGAATCTCTATCCTATTATTCATGTTTAACCATATTATATATATATTATTCAATTCACAGATACAAATATCAGTCATGAGTTAGGTTGTGGTCCTTCGAGGTCATACGCATCGTGTAGCATTCTGGTTCAGCAAATCAGGGCGTTATAATAGTTGTGGTGTGTTCTTGGGTATGATTTTGTAGTCCATGCCCTCTAGAAAATATAGAGTTTATTGCTTGTGCTTCTAGCCAATGATTTATCCTCCGTTTTGGTTTTGTTCGTCAGCTATGTTTTGGTTTGGAGTCTGACAATCCAATAAGGATATGTCTGATTTGGATTGTCAGTTCAATTATATATTTAACCTTTGTTTAAACTTGTGGGCCTAGATTGGGATTTTGGCCTTGGAATGTCAACTTAAGGACAATGATAGATTTTGAGTGTGGATGCTTGCCCATCTGCAAGATAGTTTTTAATAGTTGAGATCAAGTTTTTTAGCCTTAGTGTCGAGATTTCATTTGGGGATTTCTGGAACTTGGGTACAATGGTCATTTTCAAAATTTTATCTTTTGGGGTATCACCTATAGGTTTGCTAAGCTGACTCCATGTCTACCAATTCGGCCTTTTTCAGCTTCGACAGAAGGTGGTTGATAGATGTTTAGATATTAGTTTATGGGCACGACATTAGATCTTTCAACTTTGTCCTCAGGTATCAGTTATCATTTGGATTTTACATGATTACTTGTATACATATAATTTTCGACCCTCCCCTAAATTTTACCTACTTTTAGCATCAAAAATTTATGTTTTGTCTAATTTTTTTAAGCTTTTATTTTTTATATTTATTTTAATTAGGTTTTATTTAAAAACTATGAAAATATTTTCTTTATTAATAGAGTTACATGTTAGGATATGTTTTATTTTATTTTTTATCAAATAATAAGAAAAATTTTAAAAATATGTTTTTCTTTTATATTAGATTTTAATAAATAATTTAGTAATTGTAGTATTCTCTTAGTTATATTTATTTTAATCTAGTTATGAACATTTCCTTTATTTTATTAAGTATATGAATTAGTTAGTTAATATATATATTTTCCTATATTATTTCTTTTTATTATAAAAAAGAGACCTCATCCAAATAAACTACCCACATCCCCTCAACTTCTTCCACATCCCTATAGTTAGGAACTCCCTCAACACCCTAACACTACCCATTCTATAAGAACCCACACTCATAAAAAAAACATGCACCATACTTTAGATATAGAGAAATAACACACACGATTAGAAAGAAGAAAAAGAGGAAGATTATAGGAAAATGAAAACTAATAAAGAGAACACAGAAACAATAACTAGCAAATCAAGGTTAGAAATAGAGAAGAAAAATCCAGACAAAAAAAGGCAGCAGAAAAAAAATTAAGGGTGAATAAAAAAAGAAAGAAAAACACATCAAGCAAAAAGAGAGAGTAACATAAGAGGAAGAATATTTACAGAAAAACTTAGAGGAATAATAGGGAAAAAAAGAGTTTTTTGGGGTTGAAGATTGAGTTCAGATTTTCGTTTGAGTTTTCGGTGACAACATTCTTGCTGTCATCTTCGATTAGTTTATTACACAGGTTCTTACTCAATTCCTTTATATTTATTTTATTATAAATTTTTTCATCAAAGTGTGAATAAAGTTATTCTAGTGGGTTTATATGTTATTGGATATGAAATATTGATTATTTAAGGAGGTCTTTGATTTTGTTGAAATAAATTTTATAATTTGTTGAATTGTCCTCTTAGAATTAATTAATAAATTCATAAGAGATTTAAATTCTTAATCAAATGGTTCTTGTAATAGAAGGGGAGTAATTAATGAATCTTACATATGTTACTTGTTTTGTTACTTTGTACTTATTCATTTGTTTGGTGACTATAATTACTACAAAGTAAGAGTACTTTAATGGCCACTCGAAACCAAAAAAGAAAATGAAAATGAAAGAGTTGTGGCGTTCTTCTTCACTGTGTTTCTTTTTTAATATTATGTTTTTAGTTAGACAAACATGTAAATGTAGTAATAATTAAATTACAAAATAATGGTTTCTTAACTCCAAATTGTAGGAAATTACATAATAACGACAGATAGTTCTTGCCTTAAATGAAAATAGTTCATTCTAACGTAGATTTCGACATTTAGTGTAAGACATGATTAAAAGTTACTTTAGTTAATTCATGTACGTTTCCATAAAATCTTAAGTACAATGTTATTCTTTTCTTCTCTCTAACGACATAAAGTTCAACAACCAATATGTAGCTTGAAACTAAAACGTTTGGAAACTTCCAAAAATTAATGTTGGACTTTCAAAACATAAATGATAAGTGAAGTATGTCCTTATTTTATCTATTGTTTGGCTTCCTTGTTTCTTACTAGGCATTTCGATACTTCACATCTAATTAATTGAACACTTTTATGCTTTTTTTCATGACATTTTTTGGATTTTGAGATAGAAATTGTTTGAACTCTTGGACTTTGAATTAGGGATTATGATCCAAATTAATCAACATATTACTACTAATTTTCAGGATGAGCCAGGTTTTTGAATTATCTAAGAACCGTCACAAATAATAAAAGATAAGAGAGGGAAAAACTATGTTTAAGGGAGTGAGGTGATTTGCAAATTAATTCAAGGCTTGCAAAAATAAAAAAAGGAGAAAGTGACTAAAGTGCATAAAACAAATTATCTCTAGCTTACAAAAGAAGAACCAATGGCTTTAACATTAGATAAGCTTTAAGCACGTTAATATACATGACTCAGAGAAGAAT
>NC_061120.1:110258582-110271298 GCF_002878395.1 Capsicum annuum | reverse complement strand
TTCCCTCATTAGACACAATATGCCCCAAGAAAACAATAGCATTAAGCCAAAATTGACACTTGGAAAACATTGCATACAACCTATGATATTTGAGAGTCTGGAAGATGATTCAGAGGTGATTGGCATGGTCCTCCTCACTCTTAGAATAAATCAAAACATTATTAATAAAAATTATGACAAAAAGAGCTATAAATTGACAGAACAGCCTATTCATTAGGTCCATGAAAGCTTCAGGGGCGTTAGTCAATTTGAAGGACATGACTACGAATTCATAGTAACTCTATTAAGTTTGGAAAGTATTTTTAGGAATACCTGACTCTCTAACCATCAACTGAAGATATCCCAAACAAAGGTCTATCATTGAAAAATATCAAGCACCCTGAAGCTGGTCAAAAAGATCATCAATTCTAAGAAAGGGATATTTATTTTTAATAGTGACCTTATTTAACTGACTGTAGTCTATAGACATATGGAGAGAACCATCTTTCTTATGCATGAATAACACAGGTGCACCCTAAGGAGAAACACTAGGGTGAATAAAGCCTTTGTCAACCAAATATGTCAGCTGCTCATTTAACTTTTTCAACTCTGAAGGAGGCATTCTATATGGCAAAATAGAAATGGGATGGGTAGCTGGCAACAAATCAATACCCGAATCTATCTCTCTACCAGGTAATACCCCTGGGAGATCTTCAGGAAAGGCTTTTTGAAATTCATTTACCACAGGGACTAAGTGAAGAGAAGGATACTCAAATTTAAAATCTTTTACTTGGGTCAGATAATACAGATAACATCTAAAAATAAGTTTATAGGCTCTAAGGTAAGATGTAAACTTCCCTCTAGGTGCTAAAGAATGCCTCTCCCACATTATTACTGGCTTATTCGGAAAGAAAAAAGTAACTTTTCGGGTTCTATAGTCTAATGTGGCATAGCATGAATGGAGCTAGTCAATTCCTAAGATAGCATCAAAGTCAATCATCTCTAGCTCTATCAGGTCTGCCACAGTGTTCTGGCTATTAACAGACATAACATAATTTTTATACAACCTTCTATCCATAAAAAAATCACCCACCGAAGTGGAAATAGAGAAAGGTTCTGCAATTACATCGAGGTCAAACCCAAAATCGATAGCCATATATGGGGTCGCATAAGACAAGGTAGACCCAGGATCAAGTAACATATACATATCATGAGAGAAAATATATAACATACTCGTGAATACATTTGGTGAGAATTTTACTTCCTGGTGGTTTTTTAAAGCATACAACTGGTAGTGACCGCTTTCGGTAGCTGAAAGAACGCCCTTGGGCAGCAGTGGTAGAGTGGAGGAATCAGCCTGTGACTTAGCTCCCCCAACATTACCTCTTGCTGTCAAACAATCCCTGTGGATATGGCCTAGCTGGCCACATAAATAACATACCATGGTACCAAACTGACATCTTTCTTGATGATTCCTTCAACATCTTTCATAGCCCAGGTATCATCGAGGAGTATTAACTATACTTCCCTGAGATTGCTAACCTACACTCGCAATCAATGACTAGACTGATAATTTTGGAATCACTAATCAACTGGAGGTTTGGGAACTGGAGAACTAGCTACGGACTGAGCATTACACCAATTTATTTTCTTTTGCCACCCATTCCCCTAATTACCACCCTATTACTCACTATAATTCTGGTCTGTTGGCCTAGCCTTCTTGGCTTGCCTATCCTTTTCCCTTGCCTTAGCCACCTTCTTCTTCTGGTCCTCTACCTACTGCATGTAGAGTGATAGTTTGGAGAAGTCCATATCTTTATTCAGTATTTCCCCTTGCATTATTGCACCAAGACATCAAAAGGACCAGATGTAAATTTTCTCATTCAAGCTCTCATATATCCTACCAACTCTAGAGCCTAATGGGCTAGTTCATTGAACCTCAGAGTGTAATCCTTGAAGCTAATTTTTCCTTGCTTTAGATTCCTGAATTCTTCATCTTTGGCCTCCCTCAACTCTTGAGAAAAGAATCGATCTAGAAAGGCTTCCACAAATTTGCTCCATGCTGAAGGGTCGGCATTCTCACACTTCGAGTCTTAAAACTCATTATACCATTAGTTTACCAAATCCTTCAGTTGGTACCCTGCTAACTCCACATCATTAACTTCATTCATTTACATTATTCAAAAATCTTTTCCAACTCTGAATGAACCCTTGAGGGTCCTCTTCAACTTTTGAGCCAGTGAACATGGGTGGGTTCAATCTCATAAAGACACCTTAGAGGTGTTAATGGATGATTTCTCTATTACCGATGACTCTTTTAAGCTTTGATTGGTAAATCTGAGTAGGGCCTTGCAGCAGTGGGAGGAGTTCAATCTTGAGCTTAATTCGGAGAAATGCCACTTCATGGTAAAGGAGGGCATTATTCTCGAACACAAAACTTTAGCAAAGGGTATTGAATTTGATTGAGCTAAAGTTGAGGTTATATAGAAGCTTCTACCTCCTATTTCAGTAAAAGGAGTGCGAAGTTTCCTTGGTCATGTTAGCTTCTATAGGAGGTTTATAAAATACTTCTCAAAGACTGCAAACCCCCTTGCAAACTTTTGGAGAAGAAAGTCAAATTCTCATTTGATGATGATTTCTTGAAGGCATTTGAATGCCTTAAAGGGAAGCTGGTTGATGCTCCTATTCTTAATGTACCGAATTTTTCAAAACCACTTGAGATAATATGTGATACAAGCAGTGTTGCTCTTGGAGCTGTACTGGGACAAAAGAATGACAAATTGTTTCATCCAATCTATTATGCCAAAAAAGAACTGAATGGAGCTCAAAAGAACTACACTATCATAGAACAAGATTTTTTTGCAGTTGTCAATGCTTTTGAAAAGTTCCGAGCTTATTTTCTAGGAATCAAGGTGGTGCTCCACACTGGCCACGCATCATTGAGAAATCTGATGTCAAAAAAAGATATGAAGACAAGGTTGATAAGATGGGTGCTGCTGCTTTAAGAATTTGACTTTGAAGTCAAAGATAGAAAGGGGTGTCAAAACCATGTTGCGGATCATCTGTCCGGGCTGGAAAGTGAACAAGCAATTAGAGATGAATTTGAGATCAATGATGCATTTCCAGATGAGGAAATCTTAGCTGCTGTTACGGAGAAATTACCTTGGTATGCTAATCTCTCAATTTATGTTGTGATCAAGGTAATACTAGAGAATCTTTTCTTTCATCAAAGGAAAACATTTTTCCATGATGTCACCCATTACTTCTGGGATGAGCCATATCTTTTTTGGTGATGTACTGATGGTATTATTCGACAGTGCATCCCAGAAGTAGATATGTTAAGTATACTGGAAGCGAGCTATGTTTCCCCAGTTGCAGGTCACTATGCAGGTGATCGGACTACAAGGAAAGTGCTTCAGAGTGGCTACTATTGGACCTCTTTGTTGAAGGATGCTTATGAGTTCGTGATGATATGTGACCAATATCTAAGTCAGGGGTCTATTTGAAAGCACCATGAAATGCTAATGTCAAAAATGTTGGAGGTAGAATTATTTGATTTGTCAGGAATTGATTTCATGGGGCCTTTCGTGAGCTTATTTACGATGAATTACATACTAGTTATTGTTGACTACGTGTAAAAATGGGTTAAGGCTGTGGCTCTGACAGATAATGAAGGAAAGCGGGTTATTGCATTCTTAAAGAGAAATTTTTTCTCTCCCTTTGGGGTACCACGTACCATCATAAGCGATGGAGGATCATACTTTTATAATAAGATATTCAGAGCCGCCTTGGCAAATTATGGAGTCAAACAACATAAGGTGGCTACCCCATACCACCGACAGACCAGTGGGTAGGTGGAGATCTCTAATTAGGAAATTAAAGCTATACTTGCCAAGACTGTAAATGCTACCAGGAAAGATTGGTCTAGGAAGTTGTATGATGCCTTATGGGCATATCAAATGACTTTCAATACACCAATTGGAATGTCACCATACCAACTAGTTTATGGCAAGGTGTGTCATTTGCCGATTGAACTGGATCACAAAGCACTATAGGCATTGAAGCAGCTTAATCTGAACTGGAATAAGGCAGTAGATATGAGGCAGGCGTAGGTAAATGAGATGGATGAGTTCTATATTGGAGCTTATGAAAGAGATGACTTGTACAAAGAACGAATGAAGAAGTACCATGACCGTAGAATTGAAAAAAGGGATTTTTAGAAAGAGACTTGGTGCTCCTCTTCAACTCCCGACTCATGTTTTTTCTAGGTATGCTAAAATCCAAATTGTCTGGCCCTTTTAGAGTTAACAAAGTTTACTCATCTAGAGTAGTGGAACTAAAAAATGAAGATGGAAATGTCTTCAAAGTCAACGGGCAATGAGTCAAACAGTACATTAGTCCAATAGACTTGATAAGAAGTATTGATACTATCTATCCCAATAAAGTTTGTATATTTAAGATAAATGAGTTGTATCACGATGATAAATCAGGTGCTAGTAAGAGGCAACCTACAGTGTGTTGTTGTAAAGCATTTGTTTTAGTTATTTCATTGTTTTGTGAAAGTTGAAGGATTTATGTAAGTGTGCAGGTCTAACAACATAGGAAAAGAAGCTGAGAAAGTTTGGGGTAACTGACGGGTTACCCGATGGATCATCGGTGACTCGATGGACCCATCATGGTAGCCATTGTATCAAAGTCCAAAAATAAGGTTAATGAGAGAGCAGCGAGGGTTCGACCGATGGAAAGTTGCATTCTCAACGAATCATTGACTCAACCATCACTAGTATATCTCCAAGTATATTCACTGGAAAAGGATGATGGTTTGACCAACGGACTGTCACACATGTGACGAACCATCATTTGAACCATCGCATGAACCCTATTTCAGCGAGTCGGGCCGTATTAGTTTAAATAGTCAGATTTTTCATTTGTATTTGATCTAAGTGGTTTTAAATTGATAAGTTAAGGTGATTGAATAACCCCCAACTTTTCAAATACCTAAGGCTATTTAGTGTCCCTGCATTCAAAGAATCTGAGACTTTCAATTACCTCCTTAAACTTCTCATGTTCCCTTCCCCCATCTTTTTAAACTTTATCTCCTCTTTATTCTTTCAAACATAAGCAACAACAAATTTTCTCAAAAGCAAAAAGGAAGAACTTACGTCTAGTGTTTAGAATGCAAGGGAGTATATTGTACAAGTACTACAATACGCAGGTATGATTATTTTGTTGTCTACATTTTATTAATCTCTAAGAACAAAGAAAACCATATAAAGTCTACGAATATTGAAATACTTCTCTTGATTTTTATTTGTTTCTATGAGTGGCCTGAATTTAGTAAACACTTTCCTAGGTGAAGTCTTAGCAACCCATAGAACAAAGATAGCAAAATATGGCAATATACTACTGATAAAAATACCATAAAAATCGTCCTTAATAGAAGTATGTGCATGGTGTTTGATAAAATGCTGAAATGAGGTCTGAAAGTGAAAATGGCAAGCGACAGTTAGAGCAACATACCATAAGATACCCAAAAACCAATTGCCTAAAAACATTGCCACTTTCTCAGAATCAGTGTCACTTAAATGACCCTAATGGTTTAGTTCGACGGACCATCGCAGGCTCGACTGACTATCGGTGGTCAATAATTTTTCCTATCTTCTGGTAAAAGTCTTTGAACTGATAAATGTTTCGCTTGAAGGTATCATGGTAAACAAATTACCAACTGCTAGAGGTAGAGGTTGAGGCCAAGGGGCCAAACAAGGGCTATCACAAGATGCAGATACTCCGGCATATAACACACAGAGTAATCATCAAGTCATCTTTTCATCCTCCTAGTCTGAAGATGAGGTTAAAAGCAGTAGCCGCAGTAGATCAAGTTCATGTCCAATTCAGAAAGGGGTTAAAGAATCTAACCCCATCCAAGAGCATAGTCCAGAACAAAGGGACCAAATTTAGTTTGACGCAAGGATCCACAAGTATGGAAAGCTATAGAATGGCAGGTTGAGGATGCTCGAGAAAATTTCTACAAAGGGTTGGCACCAATAAATAGGGTATCCATAAAGAGTTCTATTTTTGAAGAACATCATATTGTGACAATAAATTTTTCTGAGTACCAAGAACTTGAACGTCGATTCAATGAATATGAGTTGGCATAGATAAGCAAACCATTTGGATCCTATCTACCAAACTTGGTGCTTGAGGCTTTCTCCATATACTTAGCATTGATGAAGATGAATTGTCCCCCAAGAAAATCAGCTACTAATATGAATAAGCTTGTCATAGTTCCTATTCATAGAGTTAGCATAGACATCTCAGAGCGTACATTGAACAGATTCTTATTTGGGGCTGAATATCAGATACTAGGTGCAATACCAGACTTGGAGCATCAGTTGTTCATGCAGACTCAACAAAAGCTGTGGTTAGGAAGAATATTAACAGATAGAGGAGAGCCTTATTGCTACACAATCCCCGCATAAAGATATCTAAGTCGTCCCTAAGCTTTAAGGCTAATTTTTAGTTGGCAATTTTAAGGCTGAGGTTGATGCCAACAGGTAAGCATGACCGCCTAGAACTCACTAGAGCTATGATTATTGCTGCTTTGATTGAGGGGTTGACAAAGGATTTTGGCCACATGATTTTTGAAGAGTTGATTTACCGCGCTCACAAGACTCAAACTACACTGCCACTTCCATGACTTATAACAAAATTCTACAAGTAAGCGAAGGTACGTTTGATCAGCGGAATAAATAATGAGATCCAAGCAATACATAAGGAAAATATTGAAAAGAGTAGGGATGACTCAATGTTTGACATGCGAGTCAACAGAACCCAAGCTCAACAAACTCAGTTAGTGCTAATTCTTGAGTCATCTAAATTCCCTTCAGGTATACCACTACCTCTTACTATATATATGTCTCCGCCCAGATTTACAAGTGTAGCTTTGATTCCCATGGGTGGTACCATAGATTTTGCATCAGTACCACCCTAATATTCTAAGTATAGGCTAAACCAAGAGAATTTTTCAAAGATAGTTCATGCACATAAGAGTTTTGGAAAGAAGTTGGCCATATAGGGGGCAGATTTTAAATCCTTCATTGAAAGAATTATGGAGAAAAGAGTGAGGCCTTTCAAGAACATGAAACTAATAATTGACAACATGGAGGAGCGAATCAACAAGAAGCTGGATGCCATGTCCATCTCAGATTTTGCAAAATTGATGGAGAAAGTTTGCAAAATATGGGCTGATGTTTGCAAGATGAATTAGCAACCACAATAGCCTATATTTTATGCAGTCCGAATTAAAAGTGATGAAGATGAAGGTCTTGCTAACATAATGGGGCGACCGATCAAAGATAAGGGTAGGAAAGTAGTGGAGACTGATGAAAAAGCTGCTACAAGAAAGAGAATTGAAGCCATATTTCCAGAGGAGAAAGAGCATCATGATATGAATAAAGCAAGAAAAAAATCAAGGAAATATGAAAAGATAAGAAGGATGAGAGTAGAGGATAATAAAACTGGAGTGTCTACCAGTTCTGCCTCAGCTAGGCGGCAAACTGTAGATCCTACTTGAGATATGGTACCTTCGATTCCGTAGGGCAAGATTGTGAGCACTCCAACCACCATGGGGGTCAACATTTATCCTGGTGAGAACAGTAGAGCCTCACCGCACTTCACAGATTCCTTAGTTGAATAAGAGGCACTACAAGTATATCCCCTCCTTTGTAAGTCAATTATATGCATTGAGGACAAAGCATTATTTTTTGTAAGGGTGGGATGTGCTTGTACCATGGGGGTTTGTGTTATAGATATTCTTTTTATCTAATGTGATATCTAGGAGAATCTGCATATCTAGGTTATTATTAAGTTGTTGCATTGCATTTTTTGTCTAGGAGTTGTTGCATTTTTCTTTCTTATCTAGGATTAACTGTACATTTGAAATTTCTTTTCCTAAGCCATGTTCTATTGGTAATACTATACCATAAAATGGAAGTGTTTGTTTATGTTAGCATCAGTTTATATATGTGAATGATAAGTGACTACGACAAAGTGTTTGTGTACAATTTTTATATAGTTAATTCTCCTTTTCCTATTGGTAAAAGTATTGTATGACCATCTGTGACTCTGAAATTGGCATACAAATGCAAGTGATTATAGCCATATGTTACGAATCCCATGAGTTAGTAGAATAGAAATGAACTTAGTCCATTATGTGTGAGTATTTTTATAGTTCTTACATAGCTGCTACACTCAAAACTTTCCCGGTTCATTTGTTGTTGTTTTGTTTTTGACTCGATAAGATAAGATAGTTGGCCTCCTTGTTTGTTAGTTCATTTTGCCAAAATAATGACCTGCCCAAAATGTTTTGGTTCCGTTGCAACTCTATTAAGACTTGTTAATTCTTGTTCTACCCAAATAAATAGTGATTCACTCTCTTAAAGGTGATAACACTTAGCTATGGCCCTAGTCCAATTTTAGACATTGCGCACTTTAACTCAGGCAAATTTCCTAAGTTCAGGGTGACTACTGTTTGATTGTTGGCAGCCTGGGAGGTTGAGTAGAAATTTATTTAAGAGGTTGCATCTTACCCTAGTCTAGTTAGCTGTCTAAATCTATATTGTGCACCTCATCTTTTTGCATCAGTGTAAGTTAAGGGTG
Source organism: Capsicum annuum (assembly GCF_002878395.1). NCBI lineage: Eukaryota > Viridiplantae > Streptophyta > Magnoliopsida > Solanales > Solanaceae > Capsicum > Capsicum annuum. Next base: position 110,262,661 of record NC_061120.1, on the reverse strand, counting down.
GTTGATGCTGTTGTTTAAAAAAAATATAGGTTATGACAAGGGCATAGATCGATAATACTGATTGTAAATGAGTGAAAGAAACTTTAATTCTGGTGAGTAGCTACTGAAAAGGGTAAAAAAGAGTGCAATTTTGTACTTTAAGTCACTTATCCAAATGAATAACCCTCACCAAGCCTAAAACCATTTTACAACCCGTAGATGATATGGGCAATCCTATGGGTGTGAACTATTTTTGCAACGTCTATTCTGAAAGCGAGAGTATTAGTTTTATCCACAGATTGATTATATATATATAAGGAGAGGTGAACTTCATTGGCTATAAGAGAAAAAAAATTATCCTTAGACTGTTGATTCCTTTGGGATATTATATCTGTGGCTATTAGTATGTTAAGTAGTAGTTGATGGCAGTTACAGAACATTATGTGTTAGAGCATTTAGCTGAATGGGCAAGTGACTGATTGTATAACTATGCTAATTCAACTGTTGAGTTCCCATCATGATGTTGTACATATATGTATCTTGGTGTTGAGTTTCTTTAGGATAAACAATTGACTTAGGTTGAGGGTGTTGATGTTCGGGCTTTTGATAGATCATTTTAGGCCTTTTTCTTAGGATAATTGTGTGTTTCCAACTAACTATTGTTGTATTTAACTGTTTACTTTAGTGTTTTTAGGATAATAACAGAGTGTAAAAGACAATATGGATAAACTGCGCATAACAAAGAAAAAAGATCATCGAAGGCTCAGGCGATGGACTGTCGACCTTTTGACAAACCATCGGCCTGAACTATTTCCCAAAACTAAAAGACAGTGACACTGGACAGCCTATGGCAGAACAGGCGATGGACCGTCTAATCTTTGATGAACTATTGGCCTAAATCCTCACAAAGAAAAAGAATAAAGAAGCACTGGATGTCATGCGATGGTTCAGGCGATGAACCATCAACCCTGCGACGAACTATCGCCCTACACATCGACTAAAAATAGAACATAGACTCAGTGGAGCTCCTATGATACCCCAGACGATGAACCATTGGCCCTACAATGAACCATCGCTTGACCCATAGACCATGTATTGGAAATTTTGAGTTTGAATTTTAAAACCCAGTTCTGGAATCATATAAATACCAAGTATTAGGGTTTATTCCGTATCTTTTTTCATTAGTTTCATAATTTCTCCTCTACTGAGAGTTGCGTAACACTTTTCATTGAGATTTAAATGTAGAGATTGAGATCTGATTATTAGTTTTTATATTTTTCATTGAAGATTAAGGAGAACAATATTATGACTTTTGTAAGTACTCTCTTGAATCCATTTATGAACAACAATATATCTTTGATTTCTTACATGGAGATGAGTAGCTAAACTCCCATAACAAGGGTTATGGGAGCCTTGATGTAGATAACTATTTTGGGGTTGTGAATCATTTTTATTTCTAACATCTATCAAAATTTCATGAATCTTTCTTCATTATAATGACATCTCTTGGTTGCAAACTTGAAAAGTGAGCCCTTGAACAACACTTATCTGAAAAGAAAGTAGATGTTGGGAAAAAAAGTGATTCACATGAACTCCATAGGTTTACCTTTTGGGTTAACGGGGTGATGCCTTAACGAGATCAACCCTCATGAGAGTGCTATTTAATAATGCATAAATCCTTTAAGCTCGACAGAAGTAAAGGGTGAAACACTTTTTAGGTTGAGAAACACGTGGGAAATTCTTAGAATTCAATAATTCTTGCAATTGAATACATATGTTGGAATTCGAGCTCAAGTTCACAACCCTAACCATTTGAACATCTTGATGCTCATAGCTTTAGTTAATTTATTCTCATTGAAATTATATCTACATTAACTCTCATTAGCTAGACCTTGTGTGATACAATTATGAAAGAATATTTATAACACATTCAAACCCCGTTTTACTTAGGAACCTTAGATCAACGGTCTAATAATGGTCACAATACTTAGTGAGCTCAATATTCCCTATGGGATTCAACACCAAACCTAGTTGGGTTCTATATTCGACAGTGACCTCTTACTCTCCCATAAGAGAGGTGTAATTTGGGCGTATCAACTAGATGGAACACAAAGTTATGGTTTAAACTAGTTTTCTAGGTGATTTTGCAGAATTGATAAACATGGTCTCAGTTACCATGATCGCAGTTAAGGATCTGCAACCACCATAATTGAGAGCAGTTTTCTACTAAAAACAAAAATTTTGCACATCCATTTCATATTCCAAAACTCACTATGAAATTTCCACATAGGTTTATATTGGTAATCTAACATGGTTTTGTGCTAGAATACCACTGATGGTATGAATTGTGTTTCTTATAAGTACCCAGTCACAAAATGGGAGACTTTGTTAATATAGGATTTATGTCCATTAAATGCCACAACCTCTACTATAGTGACCTGCCAAGGACTAAATTAAACCCAAAAGGAGGTATTTGCTTTGATGAAGCTAAGGATAAATTCCCATGATTCCATTCCTTACTCACTGCGACCAACTTGATATGCTTTGCCTCTGACCTCTGCTATGCTGATGAGAAATTGGGTATGTGAGATATATGCTAACCTTAGCCTAGTATCTCTCACAAACCCAGTAATGAAAATACAGGGAAAGGAAGTTCATTTTGGAGTAGATTAGATCAATAAGATATATGGGATCTCGAATACAAACATGGATCAATTTTAGGGAAAAAGGTGTGAGCCAAGGGCCTGGATGGCAATCATATTCTTTCCTAGTAAAGAAGTTCCCTTGACTACCACAAAGAGTGCTATTTCTATGAACTAATTCATAGCAGAGGCCAGGTTTTAATTAGCTATCATTTGTAGCAGAGTATAGCCTTGTACACATATGACTTCTCTTATAGATGTGTGAGCATAGATGGTGGCTTGTATCTTATCTTAAATTAATCTAAATGGGGGTATTGTGATATCAGAGTGAACGTACATCAAAAGACAAGGGGGTACATGGCTTCTATTTATTTCTCTTATTTTAAGCTATGTAAGAGGGTAGAAGTATAGAAATATGCTATCGATACGTAGGTGCATCGAGGCCTCGCATATTTCAACTTAAAATCCAGGGTGAGGGTGTACATGGTCAGAGCAAAAAGAGAAAAGTCGACTTGAGAAAGTCAACACTTGAGTACATAAAATCTTATAGACCTACTTTGACAAACCCCTTTTATGAGAACTTAGGAGAGATGCGTGTGATCAAGGAACTAGTTTCCAGATTGCCTCAGGGACCGAAAGAGTCCTCCACTTCTCGCCACTCATATATAGGTCAGTCAATTTATGAAATATACTTGGAGGAGTAGAAGAAGTAAGGATCACAGTTTTGAGATTTGAGAGAACCTATTTAGCTTTAGCAAAATCAAACAGGGACCTCAAGGAGTGGCACAAAAAAATAGTGAAAAGAAAGAAGAAGAGAAATAAAGTCTTTATTCAGATATATAAAAGAGTCAAGGGCATCTTTAAGATGCTCAAACCCAAGGAGCTACTACATTCATTGAGTATGGAGAGTGATGATGAGATGCCACTGAATGGTCTAATGTTGATAATGGTAGAGATGATGTAGAGTCTACCGGAGAGAGCCTTTCTGGAGGCTGATTAAGTGAGCACCCTTTTCTCTTGTCTTGTTGTCTATGTTGTGGGGACATTGCTATCTTTTTATTAAGGGTACCTGTCCGTGGATCTGTATTTTTTTGTCATATTTTTTGATGTTTTTGGTAGTGTTTTGATGACATTGTGGATGAGTTTTTACCTGGATAGCTATATTTAGGCACTCTAATGGTGCCCATATTTAATGAATTAGTCATTTTGTTTTATCTGTTAGATTTTCTAATTTACGTTAGCATTATTTTGAATATGATGATGTCCGATGAGCTTTTCCCTATGATATATGTATTGTTGACAGTCTCAAGGGAAAAGTAATATGATTGGGTCATTTACCCAGTGATACAGGGGAAGTATGAGTACCTACTACTTGAAGGTCATGAATGCGAAGAATGCTTAAGTACCTGAGGTAGTGTGAATTAGGGATTACATGTGTTCCATTGGCAAAGTTTAAGT
>NC_061120.1:110245170-110255582 GCF_002878395.1 Capsicum annuum | reverse complement strand
GCGGCACTTCCTCAAACTCCACCAAATACTACACGCACCTATGGATCTAAAAATTGTGTCTCTTCTGAATCCATTGGTGTTTTTAATGCTTCCATTGGACCTTCCCATGGCCTACACGTGCCCCATACATTTAAGGGGTCCAAACTGGGTCAATTTTTGTATTGTGCTTTCGTTGAGCCATTCCGAGCATTTTTCAGTTGCTCCCACTAGATTTGAAGCTTGTATATCCAATATATATCATCATAATCCATTCCCCTAGAATACTATGGCATTAAACCCAACAATTTAGGGCTCAAAACAACACAACATCCAAGACGGTGAACTAGAAACACGAGCTAAGCATACGCTAATTTCACATTGAGGTTTAACTCTTTGTTTTGACTCTTTTCTTGATCCAATTGAACCTTGAACATTATAACTAAGTTGTTTCACATATAAATATATAACAACAACTTGTGTAACTCATTTAAATACATTAGAACCCAACACAATAGAATAGAAAAATATCTAGATAAGCTAGTTACTCTAGTTTTCTTAGTTGATTTCTAAATGATTAAATTGAATCAAAAATCATTTGAAATCGCCATTAAACATTATAAACACATACTTGGACACATATATTCTCATTTATATCATTCTCAACCCATTAATCACATTAATCATCCTCAAAACAAGGCTAAAAAGGCAAGAATAGTAGCGTTAGAATGGATAAATACAACCAACATCACCACCCCATACTTAAATCCTTGTTCGTTCTCGAACAACTCTTAATTATAAATAGCATGAGCTGAAGAGACTCCACACTTCTACTAAATGCAAGAAATTTAATCTAGCACTACAATGACTACACGGAATGCAAGTTTACAACAGTAAGATGTTATACATAATTTAAAGCTCAAGAATCCTACTTCCAAAACATCCTAGGCTTAAAAATGGACTCCATAAGTGGAAAACTCATGCATATTTCGCAATTAAAGACATCATACAATTCGCCCATATTCATCAAACATGTTCCCCTCACCACAAGAGAGTTACCCATAATTGCATATAATAATGCAATAAAAACAAAATGGGTATAAGAATCAAGTTACACTTACTCTCACAAGAGATTCACAATTTAAACACAATGAACCATAGGCTTTCCATTAATATAATGCTCCACTAATATTAGAATGTAAAACTTAGGATCAATTAGGAATTTTTAGGGTTGTAATGTAGGCTAAGGGGCGGATAGCAAATATTTTTGCCAAGAATAGTGACTAACCTCTCTAAGTGTTTTAAAACACTACTTTTTACAATTGAAAACAATCTCCAACAACCCAATAACACTTTTTCCATCCACCCATCTCTTTTGGTTTTTCCCCATCTCTTTTAAGCATTTTCACAAACACATGGTGGGCACATGGTTTACTGCCACATGAATCAATTTTTCTCTTTTTTCACAACCATGGTAATATTTCTAGCATAAATTATATCATACCAATCTAACACACATCAAATATAAACACCTATAACTATTACCTTGGGGCATCAATTTCAACTTTTTCTTCTTCAATTTCTCAATCTCTTTTCCCAATTAATTTTTTACTAAAGCACTTAGGAGCTTTTTGGATCAAATTATGGTCTATCAAAGAAGGGATTAGGCTACTTATATGGTTACCGAAGAAAAAGCTAAAGGCTAAATAGCACTTAACTAGGATTATGTATAAGGGTAAGTCAAATAGAAGATATAAAACAAGGTTATCAAAGAAATGCCTAAATCATCTCCTAAACCCACATTCTTTATTTCATTTCACACACACACCGGGTAAGTTCTAGACATCACATGCAACAAGGAATATACAAATACCTTGCACGCACATGACACATGCTCAACTCAATAGGATCATCATAGACTTCCAACTAAATAATATCATGAATTCAAATTTAAGCCAACAAGAACAAGAGTCACAAACATGAGACTAGGATTCTTAAAAGTAGTAATTCACAATACTCAACATGCTTAAACAAATAAACCCACTTGCATCATGCAGTCCAAAATAGCACCAACAAGAATATCTTACACAAAAAAATTTTAAATTGAGCCAAAATTTGGGAATTTCCCCACCCAACACTTAAAAATCTTCTTTTTTCCCAAAGTGAATTTAAAGGTAACAGATAGAAATACTATCTGAGGCCTCTGCACCTAGCTAGTAGCATCTTTACATATCCGTGGGATCCATGGAACCCCAAACTCAATCTTTGTCATGCTCCTTAGCTCAAGTTTATGGTAGTCAGACTTCCCATTAACCTGTGACTTAACCAAAACCAAAAACTACATGAAATAAAAACTATAAAAAAGGCTAAAAAGAAAACATACCTTATCTTGGGCTTCCTCCCATGAAGTACATAATTTAGTATTGCGGCATAACCCGTATCAAATTTTACCTCCACCTTGAACTTTCACCCCCAACATCATATCTATCTTTTTTCCCTGCTCATAGGGTGGTGGTACAAAAATTAAGGAACTGAGTAATGGATGATGCATGGTAAACCACTCATCCTTAAAGTGAGGTGTGTTTCTATATTGCTTTTCTAGTGTAAAATAAAAAATATAGGATTCTTGTTCCTCATCTTCACACTCTTCCACTATTTTAAATGAGCGCCAAAAACTTGACAGTGCACATGCAAGGGTATGTGGTCTTAGCAAGTAGTAAAGTGTCCTTCAAGAAAGCCCAAGTATTGATCTCTCAGGGACTTGCATTTGCCGACTATCCAATTCTTGTTTAACCTATTGAGGAGAATAGCAGATAGAGTTTTAAAATTCTAAATTAAAAATAAACTAAACTAAAGTAGAAAAGTAATAACTTAGGATAATCAAGGGATAGAAACCCAGGGTTAAATCTTAAAAACAATCATAATACCCTATTGAACTTCATTCGTTAATTCGCTTATCTTGGTTGTTAATTCGTAGGGTTAATTGCATGATCATAGTCTCCCAACCTCTAATCGTTTAAATAATATGGACATTACAACTACTTTGTTGAGCGGGGATGTAATAATCCAATTAAGTGTTTTAAATCTATCATCCTACGTCGAATCATGTAAGGCATCTAAGTACATCCCTATCCTAGATGCTAATTAAAATTCTTTATTTAATAAAAGAATAAAAATCATACTTTGTTTATTCCCATGTTCTATCTCCCTATACTCTCTCCCAAGATCAAAAGGTTGATAGTTGATGTATTATACGGGTAGATACTCCTTAAAATAGTTAAATTAAGAATAAACAAACAACCAATAATGACAAGAAAATTCAATAAACTTAATTCAAAAAGAAAGTATTCATGATCTTGGCCTTAACCCCGGAAATGGAGTTTATCCTTGAATGGAAATATTCATCATCTAATCCCTTAGAATGATGATACAAACCATAAATAAAATAAATTCAAGAATAATAAAACCTAAAAAGAAATTGTGGTAGCCTCCAGTGACATCCCAAGTGATCTAGGGTGTTCCAAGATGTCCCAAGATGATTAAAATATGATATCAGACGTTTTATTTATAGTAGACAAGTCATAAACCCGTTGGGATTGGATTTCAACTTAATACTTGTTCAGCAGGGAAATTTTTTTACGATTTTCATGGACATCATGATGCGGTGTCGAACCAATCAACAATTGTCAATTTCTAGAATCTCATCGCGATTTTTCTGTATCGCTGAGTCACCTTAAACACTACCAAATAAAATACGCACTTGTGGGTCATCAAAGTGGGCCTCTTATGAATCCATTGAATTTTGAAAGTGTCCATTAGACCTTCCTACATCTTACACGTGCCCCATATATTTCGGGTATCCAAATTGCATCCAGCTTGTGTCTTGAGCTTCCGTTGTCATTTCCGAGAATTTACAAGTTGTTTTAACTTGATTTGAAGCTTGAATATCCTTCATATATCATCATAATCCATTAAACAACCATCCAAAAGCATTAAAAATAACAATTTAGAGCTTAAAAAAACACAACATCCACGACGGTGAAGTAGAAATACGAACTAAGCATAGGCTAATTTCACATTGAGATTTAACTGATTGTTTTGGCCCTTGTCTTGATCCAATTGACCCTTGAACATTATAACTAAGTTGTTTCACATATAAATACTTATAAATAACATTATTAAATCATTAAAATACACTAGAACCTAATATAATAGACGAGAATAACTCCTTGCTCAAGCTAGTTACGCTTGTTTTCTTGGTTCACTTCTCAATGACTGCATTGAATCAAAACATGTATGGAAACACCATAAAACATTGTGAACACATACTTAGACCCATAAATGCTCATTTATATCATTATCAACACATAGAGCATAAGAATTATCCTCAAAATAAAGCTAAAAAGCTAGAATAGTAATGCTAGAATGCATAAATACACCCAACATCACTATCCTAAAAGACCTATCCTTCTTTTGTACAAATAAGACCATTGCACCCTACGAGGACACAATAGGACGGATGAAAGTCATATCTACAAGATCTTTCAATTTCTTATTAAGCTCCTTCAACTCAACCAAAATAATCCTATAAGAGGGAATATAAATCAGACGAGAGTTCAGAATAAAATCAATTCCAAACTCAATCTTTCTATCGGGAGGGACACAAGGAAAGTCTACAGGGAAGACCTCAGGAAACTTATTTACCAAAGGGATAGATTATAAATAGGACCCTCCGATTTAAAATCTTAACCTGGACCAAATGATAGAGACACCCTTGAATATTAACCTTTGAACTCTAAGATATGGTATAAACTTACCCTTAGGTGCTAGGGAACTATCATTCCACTTGACAATTCACTCAGCATCGAGTTTAAACATAACATTACGGGTCTAACAATCTAAGGACGCATAGCATGAGTGCGACAAATCCATCACTAGAATAATATCAAAATCAACCATTTCCAACTGTATCAAGTCTACTAGAGTCTCTTTACTATCAAAAGCTACCACACACCCCCTATAGACACTTTTAATAATTGCAAAGCCTTCTATTGGCGTTGAAATTGAAAAAGAATTCGACAAATACTCAGGACCAAAACCAAAATACACAGCCATGAATGGGGTCATATAAGAGAGATAGAGAGGACTCCAGATCAAGTAAATAATACACATCATGGGAGAAAAGTTTCAACATACCTGTAACTACATCTGGAGATCATTAGATTCTTAGAGAGTAGAAAGTGCATAAAAGCCATTATGGCCAGATCTGATACCAAAAAAGGAAGCATAAGTAGAAATAACACCCTTTGTAGCAGGAGCAGATGAATTACTAATAGGGACCCTATAGGCCCAAAAAGCTACTAGAGAGGGGATCTCAAGCTATATGTGCCCAATATAACCACATCAAAAACTTTTGTTCCTCCCCTTCTCACAATGACCATAATTATAATGACCACAAAATCTACAAAGAGGGTAGGTTAGTGTTATTTGGGCCCCAATAGCGTGAGACTAGGCACTTTGTTTCTTAGAAGCATCACCACTCTTAAAATATCTATCTCCCGATGGCATTAATTAGCGAGTACTAGACATAGAATTAGATATAGGACATCCCTAACTCTTTCTCTTAGACCACTTACCTCTAAACTATTGGCTTCTACTTTTCTAGGAAAACCTACACCTCTTACCCTGCCATTCACCAATCTTAGTTTGTTTTTTATTCTATTTCTTAATCTGTTGCATATATATAACAAATCAAGAGATGTTCATGTATTTGATCAACTTAGCAGCCTTACACTAACGAATCAACTATTGGGATAATCCCAAAGTAAAATTTCTCATTTGGGCTGTCATGTTAGAGACAAACTTAGGAGCACACCTAGACATTTGATAAAACTTCAAGGCATACTCCTTGAAAAACATCCTATATTACCTTAAATTGAAAAAATCTTTCTCTATCGCCTCCCTAAATTCCTACAAAATGAAGTGGTCTGAAAGGGCACTAGAAAAGTCAACCCATAATCAAGAGTAAAAACCATCTCCCATATACTCTTCTCATTCCTCATACCATTGTTATGCCACATCCTTCAGTTTGTAGTTGGCATACTCTACACCCTCAACATCGGCGACATGCATAATGCAAAATCTTCTCCTTCTCATCAATAAAAGCTTGAGAATCCTCCTTAACCTTTATACCTAAAAATATAAAAGGATGAAACCTCATAACTTTGACAACCCTTATGGCCTCAGAAGATGGAGAAACTAAAATATCATGATCAGCCTGAGAAGATACCAATTGAGCAATCTTATGAATAGTCAAACAAAACTCAGCATTTATCAAGTCAGCTTGATAACCTAGAGGAGGACTAGTGGCAACAGGTGGAACTCCAGGGCCATGAGGAACTACACACCTAATTGACTATGAACCTAGGCACTAATACCAACTTGACACGACCCTGAACTTGGGCCTTGTTGTAATGAAAATCTCAAGCCCATCAAGGACCAAATATATCCCTATTAACCCAACCCTAACTATCATATCAATCCACATGTGTTGAATAATTTCTAAATATTTAACAAAATAGAGGAAACAAGAGAAATAATAATAACTTAAGAAGTATCTAATCAATCAATAAATGTAAACATACTAGACTAACACACCTAAGTCAACAGGCATCCACAAAGCCTCTACAAATCTGAAGTTAGTAGTATGTTGGACATGCCCTCGACAATAGTCAAAACTAAGTCGTAAACAAGTCAATAACATAAGGTAAAAGTCCATAAAATGTATGCCTTTTGAAATATGGAAGATCACCATTTCAATGTCAAAATACGAATTGCTCGAACACCTAGTCACTGTACAGGAAGAGAAGAAGAAGTTATAGTCCCTATATCGAAAAGAGATACAACATCCAAAGACGCTTACTAGTTGGAGCTCTAGTATGTTACTCAATGATAATGTTAAAATAGTGCCATCATTAAACAATGTTAAAAAAACATGTACAATCATATGTATAAATGTATATATATAGAGTTGGGAAAGAGAATAAGGCTTAGCATGCATGATGAAGCACCCGATTATAAAGCTTGAAGTGCAGGAATCTAACCTCCCACTTATATTATTTAGAAACTTTGAATGTCCTAGCCATATTAAACAATTGGAGACTAACCTCAAGCCATTTTTGCCCTTTGGGTCTCTTAACTATACTAAGCAAGTAGAATCTTACCTCAAGATATTTTGGCCCTTCTTAATTGACCTTGGGACTCTAACCTTAGTATATCCAATGATATCCATTTAACTCAATTCTTAGGGACTCTAACCCATTTTGCAAATTTAGACCACCAAGGTCATTATTTCAATAACATATATGACCACAGGGTCCTCATAAAATAATTTATCACCTATATACTTTGATATGCCAATACCTTAGTCCAAATAAAATTCCAAATAAATTTATGGTAATCAAAACCCTTTACAAATTATTATTCTTTCATTAGAATTCCCATACCAAACTTTAGTTCAAAACACAATTCAATTTTATGTTTAGGGACTCAAACCCTTGTAACAAATCAAACCACTAAGGTTACTACTAAACTCATTACATGGCAAAGAAGGACTTTAAGAAACCATTAACCATCCTTCAAACTTATTAAGTCATTGACTTAGTTCAAAACACCATTAACATGTGACTATATATTTCTCGTAGAGATTTTCATAAATACCTTCAGGGGATACCTTTTACATGACCAAAATCAAAGTAAAAACCATCAAGATTAGGGTTAATCATTTCCCCTTTTTAAAAACACAATCAACAAGCACCCACATGTGCAAACCATCACAAAAAATATGTATAAACACAAGTTAAACCAAGAGTAAACAAAACCCCCCAATTTTTAGATTTTACAACCATAATTTAAGATTCATAATCACACCGTAAAACATATGAAATTTATGGATTAAAAAGTAGGGAAGAGTCACATGCCTTATACATGATGATTCACGGAAAGAACATGACCATTTTAGCCTATAGATGAACACCTCTTTTAAACCCTAGCCTCCAATCTTCAAGATAGAGTTAAAGAGTTTTTTAGAGTGTTTAATCTTTTACAAATAAGTTATGTGAGTCCTAAATATGTTTTAAGGTGTGGGGACTTAAGTGATTTGGATTGGTAAATATCTGGAATGCCCTTATCTTAAAAAGATGATAATTTGGTCGTTTGAGGGTACTGATATCGCTCAACTTACATGTCAAAATAAGTGTATGGAGGTCATTATCAATAATAACTCTATAATTGTCTGGTTCAAATAAACAAATAACAATATGAGTGGATAATGGGTATGTTCAAAATGTAAGTAGTTACTAAATTCAAATGTAAGATACATATATGTTAAAGTAGGGGGATTGAGATAGTGTCAAAATTAGTATGGATAGATTGACTTTTAAAAGACTAATTAGGTGCTACTAATAATTAGAGTATAATAAATTTAAATGTATAGTGGGACTATGCTTTCCTAGGGGCATGTTATTCATGGGAACATGATGATTAAGTGTGAATTCTAATTGTTGATGATGTGCTAAGCTAGGCTTAAAGTTCTTGTGGCTAGTTGTTCAACAAAACTTCAAAGTTGTCACTAAGTTACTCTTTAAGTACCTAACGAGTGTGTCAAATAAAGTCACCTGCTACCTCAATTAGGCACCCCTATTTCTAGGATGGTACCCAAGGGATAGTCAACCTCATACTCACCCTTATGTCTTAGATAGTGAGAATTTGCAAACTAAACCCAATAATTATCTACCATTTCCTTGGTTCCCACATCCCACTTTCAAGGATGATGAGTGTTCCTAAAGTTAACCCAAACCCCACTTTAAAAGATAGTTTGGACTTTTAAGATCTTGGGGTTTTTCCCCTGCAAACCCATTTTGGGTATTTAGGGATTTCAACCATAAATCCCAATCAATTTCTCAAGATATAGTAGAACCCAACACCAACACATTAGCATATACACAAATGAATCACAACCCACAAATAAATACACCCTATTCTAGCATAATCCTAAGACGAAGAACTAGCTATCCATAAGAGTAGTAAGCAAGATATACCCAATAATCTCCGTTTCATAGATTTATGAAAGGCTAAGTGAATGTTACTTCAATCTTTGAACATAAACAAATATTTAATGGGAGTTAACTAGTCCTTCACTTAGATTCTTCTCCAATGTATTCTTCACCAAAAAATTAATACAATAAATGTCCTCTAAAAATTTAAACTAAGGAGTAGCCAAAGTTCTAATAATTTGGAATTGAAAGATGATGCCAAATGGATAGGGTTTGAGTCTTTTGAGGGGATATTTGGGAACAGTTGTGTGCATTTTTACATCTTTTCCCTTTCTCTATTTTCTTACTAAGCTGCGATCGCGGGAGATTGTCCACAGTCATGGCCACCACGATAAGGCTCAGAGCCATGAAATCGTGGTATGTTAACCTGCTTCACTAACTGCGATCGCAGAAACTGAGAGTACGTTTTGCTCCAGGTCTTCAAGCTATATTTCTTTACTTCTTTTGATCATTTTTAACTCACATTGATATATTTTAATCTCATTACTATATGCCTACAAATTGTGGATATTACCGTATTTAATCAAAATTGTCTTACCTATTCATTTAAAACATGGTAATGTGGACGAATTTCCTTTGTTGGGTCCTTTCTTCTTCTATTCATTTGTTGCAATGCTTAAGCACGCAGGAACTCACTATTAACTCTGCGTTCCAAAGTTTCTTCCTTCAATCCTCACCACCCCCAACTTAGGCTTTTAACCTCAACTTGTATTTTGAAGTTCATGAAGGGTAGGGTTTAAAAGAGGGAGAACAATTCTGAGGCTCAAGTTTTGTAATTTTTTTGCCAAAGAAAGGTCCAAATGCTCAAAATGGGTGACTAGGGATAACAGCAATGCATGGGTAGGATTTTTAGGCTAAGTGGGATTCTAATATAACAAAGATGGCCTAAGATTATCCCTCAAACCAAATACAATAAAAATTTATCCTTGAGAAACTAATGGGATGAGTTCTAAATAACAAAAGTATACATGAAATTTAAACAAATAAACTCACCACTCATAGCATGTGAACACGCTCGGGAGGCTCAATTGCCCCTAACTTTAGAGAAGAAAATTGATTATTTATCGATACCTACAAGCCAAAGATTATGGAGTCACAAAAAGAGAAAAGTTTCGGTAAAAGGTTGGTCACGTCCATGACATTTATTTTTGAAAGATTTTGAATAGAAGGAGGGTGTTTTCTTTGTTTTTGGACCATGCCTAATTTACTAACCATGGATACAACCCAAACCTTGGTCTCAGATTTTTCTTAATAAGGGCAAACTAACGATATGGATACTTAAACTTTGCCAATGGAACACATGTAATCCCTAATTCACACTAC
>NC_061120.1:110236140-110242170 GCF_002878395.1 Capsicum annuum | reverse complement strand
AAGCTTCTAAACTATATGAGTGGGAGGTTAGAGTTCCCCATTTCATGTTCAAATGCATAATAATCCTTGTTCCCTTTACCGACACTATATATATATGTATATACATGTGATTGCATGTGATGTTTTAGCTTGATTGAATAATGGCACTATTGTTCCCTTATCCCTCATTTACATGCTAGCTCTCCAACCGCTAACCATCTATGGGCTCTTTCTCATCAAAAAATATAGGGGCATGAGCTTCTTCTTCTCGTCCTACACAGTGACCAAGTTATCGAGCGGTTTGTGTGTTAACATAGAAGTGGTGAGCTTTCATATTTCAAAAGGCATACCTTTAATGGTTTTTTACATTATTCATAGACTTGTATTACAATTGGTTTTGGCTATTGTCGGGGGCATGTGTAATACCCCACATGCTTCTAACGTAGGAAGTGAATAAGTATTCCTACGTATGAAATCTCCTATCGTGTGATTCATACTTTATTACATGAATTACAATGAATATCCTAGTGATAGGATAGCTTATGATGCATTAACAATGTTCATATGAGTCACTTAATGTAATACAAGCAAAGAGTTTTTGAATCCATCAAGTTTTAACGTTCGATGTTAACGTGGTATTTTGGATGATTTAGACCCACCAAATTGTATAGAATTGAATTAGCTTTCCAACGATACCAATTTCGCCTTAATCCAATACCCGAGCAAAAAGTTATGCCCATTTTCGCGAGAGACAGTAAGCATAGGCAATTGGTTCAGCAACGCCCAACCCAATCATAGGTGATTGGTTAGGCGCTACCCAACCCAAGAATAGGAGATTGGTTAGGCGCCGCCTAACCTAGCTGAGGCAATCACTTGGACGCCATCTAAGTCAATTCCAGGTGCCAAAAACACTCCGTTTTGAGTTATTGTAAGGGTAATTAAGTCTTTTAACACTCCTTACACATCCCTAAACTTAACCATACAAAATATATTGCTTCTAAACATATTACAACCCTATTATCATCTCAAATCTCATCATCCAAGAGCACTAAAAGAGAAAACCAACTAGGGTTGCATAATTAAGCTTAAAGATCCTATTTCAAGGAAATTCCTCCGTCGATCATCAAGAATCTTTCCTTCTAAGCTATGCGTGAGTTGATTTATGGATCCCTTTCATCCATAAACCTCCAAAACCCTCGTTTTCATCATAAAGTATGTTTTCTATATTGTTGGGTGTTGATGATCATGTTGTTGATATTGGGTGATTCCCAAGATGGAATCTTTGTATGTTTTTATGAATTCATGATATCATATGAGTTGGAAACATGTAAATTCGGTGGTTCATGATGTATAATTTGATGATTTCATCTATTCTTAAGATGTGCATGTAAGGTATTTGATAAAGTGCCTAAGAAACTAGAAATCATGCAATATAGCTAAATTATGACTAAGTTAAGGATTCATGATATGCCATTACGTTACAATGACTTCTATGTTGATAATGTGCCTTGTAAATATTGTTGGAATACTCATGAACTATTCTTATGAGATTATGCTATGTTTACTTGCAAATCCTACTTATGAACAAAATGTATGATAACCATGCAATCCACATGAACTTCCATGCTATTGGTAAGTGTTGCCAATATGATTATGCAATGAACATGATAATAAGATTGTACAAGTACTTCCATGTGATATGAAATCCTTTCCATGCAATACATTATTGATAACCATGCTTAGTATGAGATCCGTACTTATGATATTATAAATTATGGACTCTACTCTTTTGATCAAGTCAGTCATGTGTGCCAGTTTCCTTTCATCGAGTCCTGGGGGTACTTGTACCCAAAAACTATAGTTGTGTGCCTAGATCCATGACATGTTTCAGGATATCCAAACTCAAGCTATGATTCCATAGACTTCAGTCAGTTATGTTACTTAGGAAAACCTCATGATCTTAGTGAGTTGTCAGATATCAGTAACATTCCGCCAGTTAACAGAATTTAGTAAGATTAAGTCATGCACAGTCAGTTATTCATGTCCAGTCCCTCCAGATGGGAGTAGAGGTTAGCATCGAGTGAAGCCAAGGATGGAAACTCACCCAACAGTTCAGGGTGTGATTCTTAGTAGTCATCCTTGTGCTTCAAAACTATGTAGCCAGCGTAGGTTGAGACATCTTAACCCGTCACTCACAGGCTGTCCTTACCCGTGTCATGGTATTGACACCCCTCCAATCGACGCAGAAATTAGACCCCAGCTTACCCATAACGGCATACATGGGGCATGTCGGTTAAACAATACTTCCCACAGTTTCAGTATCAATGTTAGTAAAAGAACTCAGGGCGTTCTTCAGATTTCAGTATATACAAGACTTTCAGATATAGTCATCCATCTTATCAGTTTCAGTATCAGTCATGATAGTTATTAGTAAACCATGTATTAGCTTACAGGTCATGCTATCACGTATTCACGGTCCCAGTTTCTATATATGTGTGTTTGCACTCCCACATTCATATTAGTTAGTTTTTTTCATGCATAAAACCCTTTATGTTCAGGCTACCTTCCTCATATACTCAGTACTCCAGTTGTACTGATGCATTTGCGCTATGGTGCTTTCTTTTCATATTACCCCATAGGTTCTGAGACACAAGCTCCAGCCCAAAAGTAGCGGTAGCATTTCAGTCGTAGAGACACAGTGAGTCCTCATTGATTCGAGGACAATATTATTTGATTCATTTATTTATTTCTTCAGTTTAGTTTTATGGAGGTAGTTGGAGACATGTTCCTTCAACTCCTATTCAGATAGTTTAGTGGCTTTCAGATTTATGTTTAGATTTATCTTCAGATTGAGTTGTTTTGGGTATTTTCACCCACATGATTGTATTCAGTTGAACCTTATCGCCTTACAGTTCTTTGTATTCCACATTATTATATTATGATTTGCAGTATATAGGTACAGATATCAGTCATGCGTTAGCTTGTGGTCCCTCGGGGTCATTAGCACCGTGTAGCATTCCTGTTCTGCAAATTGGGGTGTTACAAACTTGGTATCAGAGCCTAAGGTTCAATAGAATCCTAAAAAGTCAGAAAGTCGCATCTAGTAGAGTCTTGTACATGGGTGTGTTGCGCGCCACATTTATGTGCGGGAGGCTATAAGATGTTTGAGGAATAGTCCCCTTTATTCATTATTCATGTCATGCTACTGAGCATAATCACAAGTTAAACTCTCAGTCTAGTCCATTCTTCTCTTATTCCAGACCATGGCCCTAAAGAGAAGAAACCACCCAGCTCCTCAACCCGAAGATCCTTTGGGCGAACATGTTTTCCATGTGGAGTTTAGAACTGCATTTACCACACTTGCTCAGTCCATGGCTGCACAGAATGAATGGACACCAGTTTTTCCGGCCAATCTAGTAGGCACTCCAAAAGCAGCTAGGGTTTGGGACTTCACTCGAATAAACCCTCCATCTTTCCATGGGTCTAAGTCTTATGAGGACCCTCAGGAGTTCATTGACAAAGTACAGAAGATCATTGACATCATAGTTGTTACTTATATTAAGAATGCTGAGTTAGCCGCCTATATTTAAAGGATACTGCTCATGATTGGTACAAAAAGTGGAAGTCTGAGAGGTTATATGATACAGGCCCTATCGAGTGGGAGGAATTTGTCACAGCCTTCTGAGATAGATTCTTTCCCCAAGACCTGAGGGAAGCCAAAGTTCTTGAATTCATCAACCTTAGGCAGGGAAATATGACGGTTAGGGAGTATTCTCTCAGATTTACTCAGCTAGCCAGGTATGCTCCTCATGAGGTTGAAGACAATAGAGCTAAGATGAGCAAGTTCATGTCAGGGGTCAACGATAGCGTGGTAAATGAGTGCAGGTCTGCGATGTTGATCGGTGATATGACCTTAGCCAGACTCATGACCCATGCCCAGCAAGTAGAAGAGCAGAAGTTTAAGACTAGGGAGAGGCAGAACAAGAGAGCAAGGTTAGGTAATTTCAACTTTACTCACCCCAAATAAGATGGAGGAAACCGTTCATAGTTTTGCTCCAAGTCAGCCTTTCCATCTCCTTTCTCTGCCAGTGCTCTAGTGCCAAAGTTCAGAGACGGAAATAGAGACAAAGCACCAGGCTATAAATCTTAGGGTAATGTTAGCAGTTCCCGAACGAATCCCCTTTGTCAGATATATGGTAAGAACCACAAGGGCATTTGCAGAGATAGTAGTGATGTCTTTTTTGGTTGTGGCAAGCCAGGACATAGGATTAGGGAGTGTCTGCAGTTAAGTCTTCAGGGTTAGTAAAATAATTCTACAGCTCAGTCTAGTTGCCCGGACCAAAAGGGTTCAATTTCAAGTGCTACCAGTGAGCAATACTGAAATAGACTCTATGCTCTTCAGTCCCAGTAAGATCAAGAAAATTCTCCTGATGTCGTTACTAGTATGTTACAGATTTTCCATAATTATGTTTATGCTTTTCTAGACCCAGGTGCATCATTATCTTTTGTTACTCCATACATAGCAGGTGATTTTGAAATCAGTCCCAAAATCCTAGCAGAGTCCTTCTCAGTCTCTACCCAGTGGGTAAAACCATCATAGCCCGGCGGGTATACAGGAACAACCCGGTTATGATATCTCAGAAATCCACACTAGCAAATTTAGTGGAGTTAGAGATGACTAATTTTGATGTCATTCTAGGCATGGATTGGCTTAATTCCTACTATACCACAGTCGAATGTAGAAATAGGATAGTTTAGTTTCAGTTCCCGAATGAGCCAGTCCTAGAGTGGAAGGGTAGCATTTCAGCGTTCAGGGGTCAACTTATTTCCTACCTCTGGGCAAGGAAAATAATTTCTATGGGGTGCGTGTATCATCTCATGCATGTTAAAGATTCTAGTTCTGAATATCCTATCCTTAAAACAGTACCTGTTGTTAATGAAAACTCAGATGTCTTTCCCGAATATCTTCTAGGAATTCCTCCTGAAAGGGAAATAGACTTCAGCATAGACCTTCTTCCGGATACTCAACCTATTTTTATTCCGCCATATAGAATGACACCAGCAGAACTCAAGGAATTGAAAGATCAGTTGAAGGATCTCTTAGATAAGGGATTCATCAGACCCAACATTTCCCCATGGGGTGCGCCAATATTATTCATGCGCAAGAAAGACGGTTCTTTTAGGATATGTATTGATTACCGTCAACTCAACAAGGTCACGTCCAAGAACAAATATCCTTTTCCCAGGATTGATGATCTATTCGACCAATTTCAAGGTGCTAGTTACTTCTCCAAGATAGACCTCAGATCAGGCTATCACCAGCTCAGAGTTAGAGAATGTGACATTTCGAAGATAGCTTTCTGTACTCGGTATGGTCCCTTTGAATTTTTAGTCATGTCATTTGGTCTTACCAATGCACCTAAAGCTTTTATGGATTTGATAAATCGTGTGTTCAAGCAGTACTTGGACATTTTGTCATAGTCTTCATAAATGATATTCTAGTCTATTCTCGCATAGAGCGTGATCATGTAGACCATCTCATGATTGTTCTTCAGACTTTTAGGGATCACCAATTATTCGCTAAGTTTAGAAAGTGCAAATTTTGGCTAAGATCAGAGTAGATTCTCAGAAATTTAAGGCAGTAAGAAACTGGCCCAGACGCGTAGCTGCATCAGATATTAGGAGTTTCTTGGGTTTGGCTGGCTATTACAGACTGTTTGTCAAGGGATTTTCTTTGGTTGCATCTCCTATGTCTAGATTGACTCAAAAAAAGATTAAGTTTTAGTGGTCAGATTCATACGAGAAGAGCTTTCAAGAGTTGAAGATTTAACTCACCTCCGCTCCAGTTCTAGCAATTCCAGATGGTTCAAACAATTTTTTAGTCCATTGTGATGCATCGAGAATGGATTTAGGTTTTTTCCTCATGCAGCATGGTAAGGTCATAGCTTATGCCTCGAGACAGTTATAGCCACATGAGAAGAATTATCCTACTTATGATCTTGCATTAGCAGCGATAGTTTTTGCCTTGAAGATTTGGAGGCATTATCTCTA
>NC_061120.1:110233437-110236040 GCF_002878395.1 Capsicum annuum | reverse complement strand
AGTAAAAATTATGTAATACCTGCTTCCTTTCAACAATGGAGTTCTTTGGGGGTTTCCAAGATCTATATGAATCAGCTGCAACTTTTGAGTTGCTCTCCATGTTGATTTTGTGAATGACAATCCTGTTTGCCTACCAAATTGACATACCTTGGGAGTTCCTCTTCAAGTGGACGTAAACCTTTTGCCAGCTCTTTTTTCTGCATATACAAAAGAGCCCTGTGGTGGAAGTGACCCAACAGTTTGTGCCAAGTTTCTGCAACACTGGACTGACTTGGAAAAGCTATCTGTTCTTCTTCCTTTGGATTCAAAGAAAAGCTTTTACCCGCATGTTGGATTCAAAGAAAAGCTTTTACCCTGCATCTTGATTCTGTATAGTTCCTGACGACTTGGGATTAATGATCAAACACGCCTTATCTTTAAAATATAGTTTGAATCCATTTTCGAGAAGCTGTCCGACACTTAGTAAATTCTGATCAAGTTCAGGAACAAACAAAACTTCGGAAATAAGTTTTGTACGTGTATAACTCTCAATAGCTACAATCCCCTTTCCCTTTGCCGGGAGGTATTCGCCATTTCCAATCCTGACTCTTGATGTTGCTGTTCTATTAAGCTTCTTGAAAAGCTTTATATCACTACTCATGTGGTTCGTAAAACCATTATCAGTAAGCCAGCTGTCACTTGAAATACTAGATGCAAAACATGATGCAATAAAGAGTTGTTCTTTCTCTTGTTGATTTGCAACTCGAGCTTCTCCTTGTTGCCTGCTGTCCTTTTTCCTTGCCAATAATCTCAGCATGTCCAAGTTTTTGATATTTCTGGCATCTCATATCCGGCTTTCTCCGGCATTTGAAGTGAGGATGATTCTTCCTTTCACAATACTGACACGAAGGGAATTTTTCTCCTCTATTGTTGCTTGGGTTGTGGCTACTTCCATTACCAGCAGAAACCTGATTATTTTCAGCATAATTCTTCTTCCCTTTGTTTTCTTGTATTTGCTTCTAGCATAGTTTTGCAACTTGGGCTGTAGTACACCTTCTACTGACCCTTCCTGTTTCATTAGTCTTCTTTGTTCTTGTGCGTGCAATGCATTGAATAATTCTGCCAGAGTGTCTTTGACAGATCCTTAGTATTTTCTAAGAAAGCAATGGTTGGTTCGAACTTCTCAGGTAATGCAACAAGAATCTTCTCAACAACTCTGCTATCAGGAAGCTTATTGCCCAACATTCATACCTTGGTCACAATGCTAAGAAGCCTATTTGGGTATTCTTTGACAGTTTCAGATTCCTTCATTCGTTGTATCTCAAATTCTCGGATGAGATTCATAACTTTCATACCTTTGATTCGTTCATCTTCTTGGTATTCTTCTTTGAGAAAATCCCAGATTGCTTTTGCCGATTCTAGTGTCATGATTCTGGAAAAAATCGTGGGTGAAATTGTAGCATATAAACAAGATTTCGCCTTTGATTTTCTTGTTTTCCTTTCCCTGTAAAGCTTGATCTGAGCCATTGTTTGATTGCCAGGTAAAACAGGAATTTCGTAATCCTCCTCTACTGGCTTCCCAGAGATCACATGCCTCCCCACATGAGTTTACCTCTTGATAGCCCATACCTGGTAGCTCTCTCCATCAAACACCGGCAGAGAAATAGCATAAGAACCAGAAGAATTTTCTGTTTCCATATGTTCAGATGGCTTTTCAGGAAAGTAGGGCACTTGGTTTATGGTTCACTCAGACTACACTCACAAGTCCCTTACGAAGAGGGGCTCTGATACCAATTTGATGGTGGTAACAGGTGGAAAAAAACACACGATAGAAGAAGAAAAGGAGAGTTATCTTATTAAAGTCGAGAGAAGAGATGTTTAAATGCTAGGAAATCCTAACCTATACGCAGTGAAATAGTGCAGAAACTCAAAATAGAAACTTTCTAATAACTAGGAAATAAATCAATCCAACAGCTACATGCCTAAAACTAGAAAACTAACAATTGAAAAACTAAAATAGAAAATATCTATCTTTTGGAAACAAAAACACATCAGCAACCATGTCGTCATATGCCAACTAAGCATCAATTACTAGCTCATGAGGCAGATTTCAACAGATCCTTTCTCTATTTTTTTGTTTATTTTTTTTATTTGTACCTTGTTTTCTGATGATACATATT
This sequence comes from Capsicum annuum, assembly GCF_002878395.1. Lineage (NCBI taxonomy): Eukaryota > Viridiplantae > Streptophyta > Magnoliopsida > Solanales > Solanaceae > Capsicum > Capsicum annuum. The sequence continues at coordinate 110,233,881 of NC_061120.1, read as the reverse complement.
ACTTGCAGAGGTGAAGGCACCAATAGCTATTTTAGCTGCTGAGATAGATAAAATTTCTCCTCCGGAGCTTATTAAGCAGTTTGAGGAGATTTTATCATCAAAACCTGAGGTACATGAACATGAGAGTTGATTATTAGATTTTTCTCATCATTCTAAAAAGATTGATGTTGAAATCATACTGTCCTGTTCTAAGTTACTTGGACTCTTCACTTTTAGTGTCGCACCCGTGTCGAAACGACAGGAGTGTGGGTGTGGGATCTGTACCTGATGTGATCAACCGATTTTGGGTACTTTGACCAAAATCGACAGGGAAGGTCCGGATAGATTTAAGAAATTCTTTAAAAAAAACAACGAAGGTGAAATTGAAGAAAATGGAATACCTTGTATATAGAAATTTCTACGTTATTGCTTTTTCCTTTTACTCCCTCCGTTTCGGAATAAGTG
>NC_061120.1:110176877-110233337 GCF_002878395.1 Capsicum annuum | reverse complement strand
CCTTGTTGGCGCAAGTCCTTTCCCCTCTGACCAACTACTGGACACTCCCAGACCTTGTGACCCAGCTTGCCATATCCAAAACATACATCAGTACCAGCCTTACACTCACCCTAGTAGTTCCTACTATATTTCTGACAAAGCGGATTAGTGCAACCACTATTCACACTACCCTGGGACTTAGAGTCTGGCACCCTGTCCCAACTTTCTTGCCTGAACTTAGCCAATGATGCACTAGCTAAATATGGATTTGGGGCTAAAAATTTCTGATATAACTGGGAATGATTACCACTTTCTGACATAGGCTGAGGAAAGTTAAAACTACCTATTCTGGCCTTCTTATTCTCTCTCTCCCTCTCCTTATGTTTTTCCTCCTCAATCTTCTGAGCATGAACCATAAACCTAGATAGGTCCATCTCCTTAATCAATATAGTAGTCCTACACTTCTTAACCACACCAGCTATACCAGACACAAATTTACTCATTCTAGACCTATTATCCGCCACTATGGTAGGAACATACATTACCAACTGAGTGAACTTAAGTAAGTACTCTTTTATGCTCATATTATGCTGCTTCAAATTGATAAACTCCTGAACCTTAGACTCTCTCAACTTTAGGGGAAAGAACCTGTCTAAGAAAGCTATGGAAAACTCCTCCCACTCTACCGGCCCTGCAACAACACCACGGTCTTCTTTCCACTACTTAAACCAGGTGTGAGCTTTTCTATACTCTCACTCAAAGTGAGGCCCATGATATCAGTCACCTTCTGCACCATATTCAGAAACTCGTATGGATCCTCCTCAGACATGGATCCTAAAAACAAAGGGGAATCATTCGAGTGAAATCCCAAATCCTAACTGCAGCCATATTTTCTACTGGATTGGCTGGGGCAATATCCTACTAGTTGTTTTGAGCAGCTACTAAATGGGCTAAGGCCATAAAAATGGACCTAAACTCAGCATGAGAAACACGATCATTCAGTGGATCTTCCTGAACAGGGAGTGGGGTAGGCTGATCCCCATTCTTTCTTCTATTGGTTCTTCTGGGAGGCAGTGTCTCTAAATAAAATGAAGGATGAGTTAGAAAAGGAGACTCAATAGAGCTCATAACTTTTTGCACGACATGAATACTGAAAGAAGGAAAACTTTCCTAAAAATATCTCGTAGCCTCTTATCCATAAGTGTGGCGCATTTCATGCCCATGTACAAGCCTCTACTCAACACGGCTTTTAGACACCCTAAGACACTTTAAAACCTTAGGCTTTGATATCAAGTTTTGTTATGACCCAAGGCTACCCCTAGTCGAGACAATGATGCTTACAGCCATAAGTGACCACATGCTAACCCATGAGCGGGTACATGTTGTGAGCACTAAATAAAATAGTAATACAACACATGTGTGAAAGATAAGCTCAGAAGATACTGTAAATGCGAATGTTGAAATAGGTAACAATAACATATCTAAATATCTAATAATAATACTAGTAACTAAAATGCATGACTGAAACAACTGATAATATTGAAAACTGAATGAATATCTAACTGTATGACTGTTTGTCTGTCGAAAAACCTCTAAACATCATGAGGAGTTGATGGAATAAACCCTCAACTAACTCTGACTGACTGACCATAAGAAAATACTAAAATAACTAAGTAAAACATATAATGTCCTCGATGGATGATGACTCACCAGTACTGCTGCTGGGTAACACTGAGTTGTCTAAAAACATTTGAGAAATTGAGCATTCGGACCTATGTTGTAAGATAACATAACACAAAGAAAAGTATGCGGTCAGTACTTTGAATATATTGGTACATGAGATGAGGACTGACTGAAATGCATGAGAAAACTACTGAATGTACTGGTACATGAGATGAGGACTTACTGAAATGCATGAGATAACTAAGCATGAATGCATGAACATGTAATATCTAACAATGCAAGACCAAGCATAAATATGTTTCTGAGAAAATCAGTAATCTGAAAGACTGAATTCTGTATAACTGAATAATTAAAAATAGGAATGCTTTGGTCAAGCAAACCTGAGCTGAGATATACTGAATACTGACTGAGACTGTGGGAGATATTATGTAATGGACATGCCCCAATCTGAGCTAATTGGGGTCCAACCTATAACCCCAGTTGGAAGGGTGTCAGTATCGTGCCACGGGTATTGTCACATGGCTATGTGGATCCACTAATCTGATGTCCCGAAGGACTAAGGAGTCATCCTAAACTGGCGGGTGACCCCTAAGAGAGCGGCAGTCCTAAACTAGTGGGTGACATCTCATAATCCTATGCTATCTATGTAGTTATGGAACTTAGGGACTGCTACTAAGGAAATGGAGGGAAAATAACACCCCTTAAGGTTATAAGTCATGGGATTTTGGGAGTTGTAAAGGGTAAAAGACTAAAAAGCCCCTGAACTTAACTTCTTAGAAATTACTTGGCAATCTATACGACTCGGGTACATAACTCGTATACTAAGGTACGGCTGATCTTACGAGTCATGTCCCAGACAGAATCATAGATGACATACACTAGTTAACATATGATTCACACTTATGGCTCGTACATTTGGATACGACTTGTATCCATTCTCTCGTATCCTGAACAAAACTCATCTTACCCCGTACTGACTTGGTTACGAGTTACCATATATGACTTGTATCTTCTTCATACGACTCGTTACCCCCCACTCATATATGGGACATAACCCAAGGGTTTTACACTGATTTTTTTTGCTACACTGTCTTAAGTACGATTCCAGTATATGACTCGTATGTTAACTTGCGACTCGTGGACTAAGTCGTATTCTGTCTAGAGACTAGAAAAAATATGGGGTATTATAGTGTCCCTCTCCATTTCTTTGTATTAAGGTCGGTTATCCATGATTCTTGTTGAGTACACGTGTTTCTTACTCACCCTTATTTTTTCTTTCCTTTTTTACACCCCCACAGGTATTGATTCGAGTAGGGGAGCATATATTATGTTCTCTCAATGTTGTCTTTACAGAGATTGAGGTAGCAGCTGGCGGGTCTTACATTTTACCCAGATCTCTCCTTATCTTATCTTATGCTTTATTCATATTTTAGATACTTTAGATTATTTGATCATATTTTGTATTAGAGGTTTGTACAAGTAACAACTAAACATGGTATGTATCACTGAGATTATATTTCTTTCTATAACTTTTGGGATTATATTCATTCTTCTTCTTTCGCTTCTATTGTTATTCTTGATTATTATGTTAGGTTGGGTTAGGCTTACCTATACCATAGGGTGTAACAGGTGCCATTATGGACTCTAATTTAGATCATGACAAGATTATTATGATAAAAGAAAGAAAGAAGGATAAAAAAATCATATTTTTAAGCAGTGAACAAACTTATATTGATAAGATCCAAACTTGTATATCTAAAAGTAATTGTAAAAAAGGTATACCTTCTTCCGAAACAACAATTTGAGATGATGAACTTGATTAGAATGTTGTGCTGAAAACGAATTATAAAATTAAAAGCAAGAATAGTAATATAAAGAATAAGAAAAGAAGAATAAAATAAGAGAAACAATATAGAACAAGATAACCCATAAACTAGGCTGGTCTGGGTCAACTCAGCATCGATCCAAGTTCTCTTATCGGGCTCTATCCGAGTCCAGTCCGGCACTGCACTTAATGGGCTGATCTGTGTTGGCCCAATAGTATTTTTAGTCTTGACGGCCCAACACTGGCCCATCAACCTTTATGGTTGGTCTAACTAGGTCGGGCCGAGTCAACTCGACCCAGATTTGATTAATGGGCCGGTCTCCCGATCAACGTAAAAAAAGGCTTAATTCAAATTTTAATGATTTTTAATATATACATTCAATATGTACTATTTAAAATGTTAGTTTAAGGACTATACACACATACATTCAATAATTGACTAGGAGTTAGTTAGGACAACTTAATTTTTTGTTTTAATTTCTATTTATGTAATTTTATCAATTTAAGATTTTAAGTTTGTATATTTTTAAATTTCATATGTAATGTTATCAATTTAAGTTAAGTTTGTATATTTTAATTTGAAAGTGAAATTTGAAAACATACACTCATATATGCGTTCAATATATACCACTTAAAATACTATTTTAAACAATACACATACAACGTATATACATTATGTATTATTCTACTTTAAAATATATACACACATATATACATACAATATATACTACTTAGAATACTACTTGAAACAATATACATATAATATATATATATATATATATATATATATATAATATATATATATATATATATATATATATAAAATATATATATATATATATATATATATATATATTACATATTATACTACTTTGAAAAATATACACACATATATACATTACATATTATGCTACTTTAGAAAATATACACACATATATACATATAATATATGCTACTTAATATAATAATTCATAAGAATATTCAAATATTAACATACATTACTTAAAAGCTAAACTTATATAGAATTTTTATATGTCAATTACTAGTAGTTTAAGTAAGATTTGCTAACATTATTTTTCAATATTTCATATATGCTTGTTATATTTATGTAAAGTTTGATAGTAATATATTAAAAGTATTTAATTCATATAAGATATTTAATTTAAATGGAAAAAATACCTAAAGAGTGAATGAACCCTGTATTTGATTGATTGCAAATTGATTCAAAACTTTACAAAGTTACAAGATTCAATTGCATCTCACTAATTTCACAAAGTTAAATACTAAATAAAAATATAAAAAAAACAATAGATTAAATGATTAATTGATAATTCTATAAATTTTGCATCATTTTTCCCAATTCATTATGTTAATATTAATGGAAATTGGCTGAGGACTGTAAAAATTAAGGGGGCCAAAGTCATGCATTTGACTTGATTGTGCTGAGTTCTCCCTTGAAGTCATAATTTTTTTAAGATCTTGTTCGTCTGTCGGTTCCACGTCCATTCCTTAATTTCTTTATTCTGCTTTAATCCATCTCTAAGGTAAATTAGAAAATTCATGGCATTATCTCCCAATGAATATCAGTTGTCTCCAAGCTGCTGCCATCTTTGACTAAAAGTGCACTCTGATGCAACGTTTGGTATTGGAACATTCAACCTCTAGCTAATCTTGAAAGTAGAGGACATTGTCTTTTACTATTCTTTCACCAATCCAGCGTATTGATCCTTACTCTATGATTTTTATAGACTGTCTAAGATAATACATAAGCTTTTCTCAACAAACACCTTTCTGTGCTAAGGCGGCACCCTATTTCAAATATTTAATAATAAAATAATCAGAAAAACTACCTTATGCCTATTTTTTAGAAGATAATGGCTCCTCGAGAGAATGGAAAGTGAAAGTTGGAGTAATATTTGTCGGTAAAGTATTATCAAGTAAATCAATGTAACAATTGTATAATGCGTTCATGAAATTGTTCGCATCACCCATAGCCGTAAATAAAGAAGGTTCTTATTCGGGTTGTATAGCTAAAGCTTTATAAATAATATAAGCAAATTCAGAAATAGTATTATATTTCATACGTGAATTTATTATAGCACCAATCAAGTAAATAGGGGAAAGCGGATAAAAGTATCTTTTTAAATTTATCAAACATTGCAGTAAATAACATTTTTGTAACCTGATTTATCCTTATATTCGTTAAGCAATAAAGAAATGTCGGATAAATAAGCTAAAATATTATAAATAGTTGGATAATAAGCAGCAGAAAATTCAACCGTAACTAGATAAAAAAATTTCAAAAATTTAACATCATCATCAATCATAGTCCAATCAGAATCATGTAACATGCACTCAGAAAAAGAATCAACAAATTGATTAAAAATCATAGTAATGGAAACTTTATAAATAAGGCAAGTTTTAAAAAAATCATAAGTAGTATTTCATCTAGTATCTACTCCTTCAAGCATTAATATCGATCTAAGTTCACTTTGATGATATTTTCTTTTAAATTTTGCAAGTCTACTTTTTCATGGTTTCCTTGAATAAAGCAACCGCAAGCCTAATGTTTTCAATACCAAGCAAAAAAAAAAATTAAGGTCATCTTTTATAATTAAATTATATATATTATAAGCACACTTAACATGAAATATTTTGGGTAACGGTGAAGATAGTTCAACTTTTAACAAGTCAGCAATAGCCTTGTTGCTAGATGCATTATCAAAAGATATACATAAAGTTTTATTTTCAATACCATAATATTTTACAACTTTTGTAATATATTCAGAAATAAATTTTTCAGTGTGTCTATGGTATTTATCATACAAAAATGCTAAAATACGTTTTTTCATAATAAAATTACTATCTGCCCAATGATATGTAATTGTTAAATAATCATTTATATTAATAGAACGACCAAGATCAGAAGTTAGAGAAACTCTACCTAAAAGATTTTTTAATAATGCAAATAAATAATAAATATATTGTGCATGGAGTCTAAAAATATCAAATCGATAAGTACTTTTAGGAATATCTTCAAACATAGGAGTATAAATTGCTTGAATATAATGATTAAAGGCATCAGAAGAAGCAAAAGATAAAGGAAAACAACCCATTACTATCATTTTTGCTAATTCTTCACGATCCTTCATTTTATTACAATTCTGAATTAATATACCAATTTTTTGATCCAATCTAGTTTGAGTTGGCCCCCTAACAATACCACCACCTTTTGCCTCATCTAACTCTATTATGTGATTTTTTTTTAATGTCTCATCAACTTATTTGTACCCCATTTATTACCTCCGATCTTATGCACATATAATTCCTGACAAAGATTACATTAGACCTTAGTAGTTCTTTCTATACGACTAATAAATTTTTACACAATACTAATTTTTTTATGAGATCTTAGAGGGAGATGGGGAGGAATATTAACCGATTCAGATCGAACGTTAACATTGATGACTTCGGATGTATCATTAATATCATCATCATCTTTATCTAAATCAATCGGGTCTACTTCATTTTCTTTTTCTATATCATAATTTTCTCAAGCCTCAACAAAATTTATATCGTGTGCACCTACACCTATTTCATTCTCAAAGGGTTCACTAATTGGTACCGAAGGCACAAGAGTATATCGAGCACTTGAAATATCTCTACCAAAATCAAAACCAGTTAGTTTTTTACTACCAGTACCACTTTCGGGATAGAAATTTCTAACACTTTTACCGACTTTTCTTAATTTATACATATTATAAATTAAACTAATAAATATTCAAAAAAAACACACAAAAATTATAAATAAATATTCAACAAATAATATCCTAAATAAAAATTTAAAGTAAGAGATGGAACGACAGTACCAAATTTTTTAGGTATTTGAAAGTTGAGAGACTTTCGAAAACTTTTATTTGATATTTATAATTGCAAAATAATTTTAAAAAATGAGCACTTTAGGAGACAATTAGAATAATTGAGAGAGAATGAGAGAATAAGAGAATGAGAGAATAAGATTGTAAGCTGTGAAAAAAATGTTTGAAAATGACATGTATTTATAGGAAAAAATTTGAATTTTTTTTTTTAAAATATAACCAGCCAAAGGTTGTTTTGGCCATTGGGCCAACAGATATATAGTCGTTACTAGCAGTCCAAAATCATCCTTTGGGTTGTTGGGCCATTAGTTTAACTTTTTTTAAAAAAATCAAATTGGGCTGGGCCAATGCACTGATGGGCTTAGTCTAATTTCTAAACTAGATCGGTCTATCGGGTCCATCGATGGAACTTCTTAGCCCTCTAACCGACCCCCAAACCTAGAAACTTTATCGATTTTGGATCGAGTCTGGTCTGGTCGGCTAATGGATCGATCTAAATGGACCGAGACCACGTCAACTCGGCCAAGATAATAGATTTAGAACAAGAGAACAATATAAACTAACTTTTTTCTTTCTTTCAAGTGTTGACCACATCATTCTCAGGACCTCTATTTATAGTACTCTCTCCATTTAAAAAAGAATGACTTACTTTTCTTTTTTGTCTGTTTCAAAAAGAATGATCCCTTTTCTTTTTTGGCAATACTTTAATTTTAACTTTTCATATGGCATGTTTAGGACCACAAGATTAAAAGGGCATTTTGGTACATTTGACACAACTTTAATTTAAGGCCACAAGATTCAAAAGTCTTCTTTATTTTCTTAAACTTTGTGCCAAGTCAAAGTAGGTCATTCTTTTTTAAACGGAGGGAGTATTACATTGAGGAACATCAAAGGGTGTTATAAACACGATATTAATTCTTGAGAAGGTGGGAAAGATTATGAGGTAGTGTAAGATTAAGGGGATTGGGAAAGGTGATGAGGTCGTGGATGATTAAAGGGATATGATGTAGGTCTGAGAGTTAATACACTTAAAGGAGAAGTTACACTTAAAAGTTATGGACATTTATAATTAAGATAACAATATGTATTTACAATATTTACAACATTAATATGATATGTTAAATATGCTCGTTGTACTTTTTGAGTTAAGGCAATAGTTTTGATAATTTGTTGTCCTAAAAAAATGACTTTGATAGGACATCATCATAAGTTGAGTGATCAACAACAACAACAACAAAAACAGTAGTAGTAGTAGTAATACTATTATTACTATTACTAATAATAATACTCCATCCATTTCTGAATAAGTGGTTGTTTTAGTTTAGACACATCTTTTAAAATATAACCCTTTAATAATTTCTTGGTTATATAACACTCACTTTATTTAAAGAATGATTAAAAAAAACGTCATTAATGTTTCTTAATTATTTAAAACATCACTTTTAGCCTATATGGCCAAGCTTTTTTTTTCAAATGTGTTTGTTTTAAAAAAAATGAGGTGTTTGACCAAACTTTTGAAAGAAAATAGTGTTTCTGAGAGTAGAACACACATTTTTTCATAAGCTAAAAAAGTAGTTTCTCTTAAAAATTACTTATTTTAAAAGCTCTTTTGAGAAAAATATATTTGAAAACACTTTTAAAATTTTTAGTCAAATACTAATTACTGCTTAAAAGTATTTTTTTAATTTATGGATCAAAACGTGCTTCCCACCAAAAATATTTCTTTGAAAAATACTTCTAAAAAACACTTTTCAATAATAATAATAATAATAATAACAACAACAACAACAACAACAAAAACAACAACAATAATAACAACAATAATGATGATAATAACGATGATGACAATGATGATGATGAAAATGATGATGAAAATAATAATATTAATAATAATAATGATAAAATTAATAATATTAATGATAATAATAATAATGAAGATAATAATGATAATAATTATAACAATGATAATAATAATAATAATGATAATAATGATGATGACAGTAATAATAGTAATAGTAGTAGTAGTAGTAGTAATAATAATAATAATAATAATGATAATAATGATGATGATGATGATAATAATGATAATAATCATCATAATAATCAATATATCTTTATTATATATTAGAGAGAATACCAACTTTTGGTAGTCCTCACAAGGCTATTATAGTAACTTTAATTAATTTTTAATCCTCTAAAATTGTGACACATTGGATGATAAAGATGAAGTAATTTTATCTTTTTTTCTTGCCATATGGATATTTACACTTGGTGCATATGTCATGAAATGAGAAATTATTATTTAGTTTTTTCTTGTAATTTCTATTGTTTAACTATTTTCTTTTTTTTTTTTTCTTTGCAAAAAAATAATTAGGGGTAGAGAAAGAAGAATTAAGGAGGAGATTATAGAGCAGAAAACTAGATATTTACCGATAAAGTAAAAATTCAAACTCTCAATCAAGTAAACTATTCAAATTCCTCTGTTGTTTAACTAATCGGTAAATCACTCTTAGAGCTTTCGTTATAATGTTTTGTTTCTCATATTTACATATTATTTGATCAAGTCAATTACAAAATATAAACGTCAAATATTTAATAATTAATTTTTTACTTTTACTTCATGCTTTATGAATCATCTTTCAATGATATTATTTATACAAAATTATGATAATAATTATCCGACAACAAGATCCAAAAGCTTTAATTTTGAATTTTTTGTTATTTTTTAATCAAAATTAATTATTTAATTACTTTAAAATATTAAAATAGTCTTAACAAAATTAATATTTTATATGAGCTTTTATTTAACTTGGTTAGAAATTATATTCTCATAAATTCATAAAAATGCTAATATTTTTTAATTTTTATGATCTTTATGAATTATAATTGTTTTATATTATTTTAAATTCTATTATTACATAAAATATCAATTTACTTGAGTTTGGGCTCGGGCTTAGCAGGGGCCATATAAAACTAGTATTACTACATATAAAGGAGAACCATAGAGGAGGTGATGTGGCACTTCTCTATGTCCTCCATTTATATTTATCTTTTTTGTGATTTTTTTGAATTTTTGGCACTTCTCATTTATATTTATCTTTTTGTATCCATTTTTTGGATGGATATGACTTTCTTGTGAAAGGATTCAAACGGCTCTCTCTCTCTCTCCCTACCCTTTCTCTAACGGCTCTCTCTCTCTCTCTCCCTACCCTCTCTGTCTCTCTCACGCCTCGCCCCGGTCCACGGCCTTCGGCGCCGTCGCCGACCGTCGGCGCCGACCCGACCCGACCTCCGACCCCGACCACCGGTCCCCGGCGTCGACCGTCATCGCCATCCGAACGGCTTCCTCTCTCTCCCTACCGTCGCCGACCTTCGGCGCCGACCCGATCCGACCTTCGGTCACCGGCGCCGATCCTCGTCGCCGAACGTAGGTTCCAAGACATCCCCCCTCCCCCCCTGCTGTTCACCCCCCACCCTTTTCTGTCCATACCCCCCACCCCCACCCTCCCTCCGGCGCTGGTACAACAGCCCAACAGCCGAAGCTCGGTCTTCAGCCGCAGCTCCGTCTGCACCCGTCGCCTGGTCGCCAGCAGCCGTAGCTCCATCTCAGCAGCGGAACCCCTCCGGCAGCAGGTCGACGCTGGGCTTGGTTGCCGGCTTGGTCTACAAGCGAAATCCGGTGACTTCTAACCTTTGTTATTTCATTCTTTATTCTGCATTCTTTCATTCTTCATACTATGCTAGTAGTAGCCCTGTACCTTGACTTGCGTGGGATTTGTGGATATTGTCTGTTGTCTGTTGCCTGTTGTCTGTTGTGGATTTGTGTGAGCCTTGTATTACTTGCTGCTGCTTTGCTATTACCATCATTTATATCTTTATATCTTTATATTATCTTTATATTCTCTTATACTTTCGTGTAGTTGTGGCTATGGGCGGTAATGGATGGATAGGGTCATATCCGAGAGGGTTGGGGCGTGGGGCCGTGGTAGGGGCGGGGGATGAGGAAAGGGCGGGAGTGGGAGGAAGGCCATGGTTTGGCCGCGGAAGGGGTAGTGGAGGGCTTGCGGATAGTGACGGTAGGCTGAGGGTTGGGTCTTGGAATATAGGGACCCTTCAGGGTAAGTCCATAGAGCTTGTGAAGACCCTTAGGAAGAGGAGGATCAACATTGCGTGTGTTCAAGAGACCAAGTGGGTAGGGTCTAAGGCTAGGGATGTGGATGGTTACAAGCTGTGGTACTCTGGGAGCGAGAGGCGTAGGAATAGAGTTGGCATCTTAGTAGATGAAGAGCTTAGAGGTCAGGTAGTAGAGGTGAAGAGGATCAACGATAGGTTGATGATTATTAAGTTGGTCATTCGGGGGTTTACCCTGAACGTGTGTAGTGCCTATGCGCCACAAGTGGGATCGGAGGGGAAGAGAAGATGCGGTTTTAGGAGGCTTTGGAGGAGGTGGTGAGAGGCGTGCCTAGCTCGGAGAAGATTATTGTAGCAGGAGATTTCAACGGGCACATCGGGGCGCTACCGGGAGGCTTTGGTGATGTGCATGGTGGTTTTGGTTTTGGGGAGAGAAATGAAGAGGGGGCTACCCTATTGGAGTTTGCGAGGTCCTTTGGGCTGGTGGTGGTGAACTCGGGCTTCCCGAAGAAGAACGACCACCTGATCACCTTTCGAAGCGCGATAGCCAGGACCCAGATTGACTTTTTATTGCTTAGAAAAGGGGATAGGGCGTTGTGTAAGGACTGTAAGGTCATCCCGAGTGAGAATCTTTCGACCCAGCATAGGCTCTTGGTTATGGATTTGGGTACAAAGAAGAATAGAAAGAGGAGGAGTAGGGAGTGTAGACCTAGAATTAAGTAGGGCGGCCTGACGCCAGTGAATGCATGGGAGATAGGGGAGAAGTTGGCGGGAATGGGGGTGTGGGAGTGTAGGGGAGACGTGGATAGTATGTGGGATAGGGCGGCTAGGTGCATCAGGGAGAATGCAAGTGAGGTGTTGGGTGTTTCTAGGGGCCGGGCCGGGCACCATCGGGGGGATTGGTGGTGGAATGAAGAGGTGGAGAAGAAAGTGGGGACCAAGAAAGGGGCGTATGCCAAGTTGGTGGAGAGTAAGGACGAAGAGGAGAAGCGGGTAAACAGGAAAGAGTACAAGCTAGCGAGGAAGGAGGCTAAGTCAGCAGTCACGACAGCTAAGACGGCCGCCTTTAAGAGCTTGTATGCAGGGTTACAGGGGAAAAGAGGGAAGAAAAAGTTGTTTAGACTCGCTAAGGCTAGGGAGAGGAAGGGTCGTGACCTTGATCAGGTGAGATGCATTAAGGGGAAGGACAGTAGAGTGTTGGTGGAGGACGGCCACATTAAGAATAGATGGCAGTCGTACTTTCATAGGCTCCTGAATGACGAAGGGGATAGAGCTATTGTGTTAGGGGAACTGGAGCACTCAGAGGAGTGTCGGAATTTTAGCTATTGTAGACGTTTTAAGGTAGAAGAGGTTAGACAGGCTGTTCGCAGAATGCGAAGGAGTAGGGCGACGGGGCCGGATGAGATACCGGTGGAGTTTTGGAAGTTCGTTGGAGAGGCTGGTGTAAGGTGGTTGACTGGATTGTTTAATGAAATCTTTAAGACGGCAAAGATGCCCGAGGCTTGGAGGTGGAGTACCATGATCCCTCTCTATAAGAATAAGGGGGACATCCAGAGTTGCAATAACTATAGAGGGATTAAGTTATTGAGTCACTCTATGAAGATCTAGGAGAGAGTGGTCGAGGTGAGGCTGAGACGGATAGTGTCTATTTCAGAAAACCAGTTTGGATTTATGCCTGGCCGCTCAACGACAGAGGCAATTCACCTGGTACGGAGGTTGGTGGAACAGTATAGGGAAAGGAAGAAGGACCTGCACATATTGTTTATCGACCTGGAGAAAGCCTACGGAAAAGTCCCCAGGGAGGTGCTTTGGAGATGCTTGGAGGTGAGTGGAGTACCTCTGGCATATATCAGAGCAATTAAGGATATGTATGATGGAGCGAAAACTAAGGTGAGGACGGAGGGAGGAGACTCAGAGCATTTCACTGTCCTGACAGGGTTGCATCAGGGATCTACTCTTAGTCCCTTTTTGTTTGCGTTGGTGATGGATGTGTTGACGCGGCGTATTCAAGGGGAAGTGCCGTGGTGTATGCTTTTTGCAGACGATGTAGTTCTGATAGATGAGACTCAAGGGGGTGTGAGTGACAAATTAGAGGTGTGGAGGCAAACCCTTGAGTCTAAAGGGTTCAGGGTGAGCAGAAGCAAGACAGAGTATGTAGAATGCAAGTTTAATGACGTGAGGCGGGAGAATGAGGTAGTAGTGAAGCTGGAATCACAGGAGGTATGTAAGAGGGAGAGTTTCAAGTAGCTCGGGTCCGTGATCCAGAGTAACGGTGAGATTGACGAGGATGTCTCGCACCGTATTGGGGCGGGATGGATGAAGTGGAAGCTCGCGTCGGGGGTGCTATGTGATAAGAAGGTGCCGCCCAAGCTTAAAGGCAAATTCTACAGGGCGGTAGTCCGTCCGGCCATGTTGTATGGAGCGGATTGTTGGCCAGTTAAGAACCCCCACATCCAAAAAATGAGGGTGGCAGAAATGCAGATGTTGCGCTGGATGTGTGGGCTGACTAGAGGGGATAGAGTTCGGAATGAGACTATCCGGGAGAAGGTTGGTGTGACTCCAGTGGAGTGCAAGATGCGGAAAGCCCGATTGAGATGGTTCGGACACGTGAAGAGGAGGGGCATGGATGCCCCGGTCCGTAGGTGTGAGAGGCTAGCATTGGATGGTTTTAGGCGGGGTAGGGGTAGGTCGAAGAAGTACTGGGGTGAGGTGATTAGGCGGGACATGGAGCAGTTACAGCTCATCGAGGACATGACCCTAGATAGGAAGGTCTGGAGGACGCGAATTAGGGCAGAGGACTAGGGTCAGTTTGAGTCGCTAGTGTAGGGAATTACTTGGTGGGGGTTTTATTCCTGTTATGAGTCCGTGTTCCATGTTTTATTACGAATCTGTGTGCTTTCCTCTGTTTTATATTACTTATGGGTGCCGTATTTATGTTATGTAATCTTGTGCTGTGTTTTACTATGTGTTTGTGTGGTATCTCGTGCCTTGAGCCGGGGGTCTATCGGAAACAGCCTTTCTACTTCTTCAGAGGTAGAGGTATGGACTGCGTACATCTTACCCCCCCTAGACCCCACTAGGTGGGAATACACTGGGTTTGTTGTTGTTGTTATTTATTTATATTTCATAGGTTACCAAAAACCTAAAACTTCTATCACATTTATTTATTTAATTATATTTCAAAGGTTACAAAAAAACCTTCATCTTTTTGTATTCTCCATTTAAAAATATGCCTCTTAAACTTCCTTCTTTATGGCTCAACTAATCTATAAATAACAGTCATGAAGTGTTGGATATACATTTCTATTCTTCTTCCTTCACGTTTGAATCATATTCTTGATCTCTTCTAAATTTTGATTCAAGTTAGCAATAGGAAATTTTCTTCCTTGTTCATTGTTGTTTAAGTTAAATTTTTCATTTACAATGTAATACAATGTTCATGTGTGAAAGAATTTTTGTAAGTACTAATTATATGATGCATTTTGAATTTGTCAGAAGGTAGTATTCGTTTAACTTACTGCATTTTCTTGATATATTTTCACTAATTGTAGTCTCCTTTTCAAATTTTTGTTGTTTTCTTCTTTTGTTGTTGAAATTTTTATTATTGATAGGCAGTTTGAGATATTTTACTTCATGATAAATATAACATTCTATTACATCTAAAAATTTAAAAATAGAGAAAACGAGGAAAAAGGTCAAACAAAGAGATATTTCATGTAGTTTTATTAGAGTTTGTTTATAGTATGATATAGTTAGATTTTGTATATATATATATGTATGTTCACTTTTTTTTTTTTTAAATTAAATTGTCACTATTATTTTTTATACATTATGATGACTTTTTCATTTTACTGTAGCGGTTACTGTATTCTTTTCAATTTCTCTCCTTTTAGTTTTATTCTTAATGGTAATCATAATAGTCAACATAACCTTTTATATTTATAACCTTGAAAATTGATGTACAAGATTATGATACTTCTCTCTATAAATAATTGACAACCTTTCACTAAAGCTCTTAACTTTCATCTGTAATTATCTCCATTAGTTTTGTTCCTAATGATACTCATAATTGTTAATGTAACCTTTCATGTTTATAATCTCCAAAATTGATGTATAAGTTTATAATATGTAAGTAGATTTTATACTTTCTTGTTTCAACTAAATGATTACTATATAGTGATATTTCTATTTTTGTATTAAAAATAATGGTAATTCCCTATGTTTTTTTAATAGGTGCACATATGTATATATTCATGTTTATTTCTTATATTTTGCAATTCACAACTAGAATGATGTGATCATAAAAAAAATAATATGGCATGTGTTATATAATAGAAATTATGTTTAGTGTTTTCTTATTTTTTTTAATTCTTGCATTCTTATAGTTCTAGCTACAAACATGTTAATATTTAATTAATTTTGGGCGATCCAAGTAAGACAAAATCAATATTTACTAACGCCAATTATTTTATTTATTATTGTACGAAATCTATAGTTTTGAAAGCTCTATTTTCACATTTATTAAAGTACTGCCAAGCTACTATTGTAAAAGCGGACTTATTTTAGTTTAAGAATAGCGACATTCAAAGGAGATCAAGATAGTACATTTTTCGTTGATGAGAATTTAATTTAGATTTCAATACTTTTGTATTTTGAAGTGAAAATAACTAAAAGTTTGGCAACTAATTTAAAAGCATGCACATGAATTTGATAAAGTTCTTAAACTTTTCCTTTAATCGGTATCTTTATTAGTTTTATTCTTAATGATTTCGAAATTGCCAACTTACCTCTCATGTTTATAACCTTCAAAAATTGATTAATAAGTTTGAGATATTTTACTTCATGAAAAATATAACACTCTATTACATCTGGAAATTTAAAAATGGAGAAAACGACAAAAAGGACAAATAAAGAGATATTTCATGTAGTTTTATTAGAGTTTGTTTATAGTATGGTATAATTAGATTTTGTATATATATATATATATATATGTATGTTCACATTTTTTGAAAAAAAAAACACACTAAATTGTCACTATTATATCTTATACATTACGATGACTTTTTTATTTATGGTAGCGGTTACCGTATCCGTTTCAATTTTTCTCCTCTTAGTTTTGTTCTTAATGATACTCATAATTGTCAACACAACCTTTTATGTTTATAAACTTCAAAATTGATGTACAAATTTATGATACTTCTCTTTATAAATAATTGACAATCTTTCACTAAAACTCTTAACTTTCACCTTTAGTTATCTCCATTAGTTTTGTTCTTAATGATACTCATGATTGTCAATGTAACCTTTCATGTTTATAACCTCCAAAATTGATGAGTAAGCTTACAATACTTCTCTCTATAAATAATTGACAACATTTTACTAAAGCTCTTAACTTCAACATTTAATTATCTTTATTAATTTTGTTCTTAATGATAATCATAATTCTCAATGTAACCTTTCATGTTTATAACCTTCAAAAATTCATGTATAAGCTTATCATATCTCTCTATAATTGTCAATCTTTCACTAATTTAGATGATTCGATTCGAAGCTATACGTTTATTCACCTATTTAGTTTTTGAAATATTATTAAAAATCACTTTTTAGTTAATATTAAAACTTAATTTTGCTTCTTTACATATTTTATTTGCACCAAAAAAATAATTATGAAATAAAATTGTCTTTCTTCTTTGTTGAAGAGAAGTAAGAAAATATATTTATTACGTATTATGATTAGAAAAATATAAAATGCATAAGAAATAAGTAATTATAGGATAATGAAAAGGTTTGATCTCATAATAAACTGAAACTATTTTATAAAATAAAATAAAATTGTAGTGGAAGAAAAAAGCTAAATAGATATATTAGAAGACTTTTGGATTCTTTAGAATACGATATACATATAAAAAATGCTCATAAATAATACTTTCTTCGTTATATTTTAATTTGTCATTTTACTAAAAGTAAATGTCTTATATTAGTTGATCACTTACTAAATTAGGATAGAATTAATCATTTTTTCTCATTTTACCCCTATGATAATAGTATACATTAAATGTGAACAATTATGCATAATCTCATTTTCATTATTTTTCTTATATGTAATATATAATGTTACGATTAATTATTAAATAGTTATGTGTAAATCATTGATGCTTTTCTTTCAATTATTTTAAATTTCATGAAATAAATATATTTTGGTAGATCGAATATGTATTAAAACACAATGATAACAAAGTGGATTTAATTAACCACAATTTTATAATGTTTGAACACTGAAAAGGTTCACATTATACTCTCGGGACGGAAAAGTTTTTTTTTGTATATTAATATGGTACAATATATATTTGATATTATTATATCTAATTAAAATATTTTACGATTGAGTTTTACAATTCAAGGTTCTTTAATTATTTTTAATATATTAAAATAGATTAAAATATATATTTAATAATATATTTTATGATTGCGAAAAATGTGATGCTAAGTTTCCTAGTGATAATAATAATAATAATAATAATAATAATAATAATAATAATAATAATAATAATAATAGGGTTTGTTTCCTAGGATGTCCGAAAAGCACAATCTGTCAGATTCTGATTCTGCTGCAGTATCTCCTTTTCATAGTTTTTGTCTGTCTCTGTGTGTTCTTCTCTTGGCTATCCGTTCTCTTGTAAAGGTGGAAGTTTAATTTGTGCTTTGTCTCTCAATACTAGTTCCATAGTACTCTCCGTTCCATTTTATTTGTTTCAAAACTTTTTAATTTAATATTCTATTTTACTTATTTTTTTATTTATCAAGATAAGAGAAATTCATTATACTTTTTGTGTAATTGATTATTTTTTATTATTAATATTTTTGAAAAATATTATAAAAAAATATATTAAAAATATACCATTAAAAATATAAATAGTGATTTGTTATTAGCCATGCATCAATATTAAACTAGACACGAGAGGTAAAATAATAAAATTACTAATAGTTGTTTTTTTAACAGTGTCAGCTTTTTTAACAGTGTCATCCTAATTTGAAACGGGTAAAATACAACCGAGGATTATTTGATTTTAGTGCTTTCTTTCCCCGGAGAATTTGGTCGATTTAGTGACTCACTCTGCTCTTCATTTTAATCTACTTATGGGTTATATAAAGTCAACATGATTTTGTATGTTCAGTTTCTATCAACTCATCATAATGTTTGGGGGTTTTTTTCCTCGTTTTGCTTGACATCTGATTATTTGGCATTACACAATTGCGTCTTTCGAACTTAACTTCTGCTTCTGCTTCTGTTCTTGCAGGGTGCCATCAAGGCCACACACACCTATACTGCCGAGGCATTGAAGAGTCTACTTGAATTTATTTATGTTGATTATGTGAAGTAGGAAATTAGGCTATCAATTTGTCTTGTAATATTTCTCATGAAACATGGGACGAGTGACACCAGTGTTTCTTTTTCTTCTGTCCCTTGTTTTTTCCTTTGCAACATATAATCTGATTACCATGATTACACGTTATACAACAGTTGGCTTTGGGAGATGGAAGGCTGGTGGTTTAGTGTCCCTCAACACTCAACTAGGTCCTGATCCCATTATTCATATGCCTGAGAATCTGAGAAAAATTAAATCTAAAAAGAAGTTATTTCATATTGCACTAACCGCAACTGATTCTCCTTATAGTAAGTGGCAATGCCGCATCATGTACTACTGGTATAGGAAAAAAAAGGATTTACCAGGTTCAGAGATGGTAAAATTCACTCGAATTCTTCATTCAGGAAGCCCCGACAATCTCATGGATGAAATTCCGACATTTGTGGTTGATCCTCTTCCAGATGGTTTGGATCGGGTGAGAAGGATACATTAAGGACTGTTTTTTCCATCTTTGCTTTCTTTTGCAATAGAACAAACCATGTTTGCTTTACATGTCTTTTATCTAACTTGTAGCAGACGAGTTGTTGCAACTGCATCATTACTTGATTAACATCATTTAATTTATTTCAGCAACTGCTAACCTTATTTGATTAATTAAGTATGGTTAAATCATCTCTATCATTGTTGAGTTGTATCACTGCGTAACTTAGTTTTAAAATGTCTATATAGTTCTTGATCTTCCTTGGCTTGCTGATTTTCTTTCGTCTTTGAAAAACTTCAAGTGGGCTAGTGCATCCACAGCAATGGGAAATCCTTAAGGAAAACCTGAAAAATCACTGGATGTTTAATGTTATTACCATTCCAGAAAAAAGTAACTCCACCAACTTCAGCTTTCTATTTGTTCATATCATTTCTTTGTCTGTAGCCATGGTTCATGACATTCCTGGTCCTTTTAACTATTATATGTGTAGTGTTTAGTCTACAGTCTACAGTCACTTATCTGCTTGTTTCTTCCCTGTCTCTGTTCCTCCAGACAGATTTTGGTATATTACTGGAGAGTTACTGTCATCAAATTTCTCTATATGTTATTTTAGGCTCACTCATCATGGTTCGTTTGCTGCTTACAGGGTTACATTGTCCTCAATAGACCTTGGGCATTTGTCCAGTGGTTGGGGAAGGCTACCATAGAAGAGGAGTGAGTTCTCCAATGTTTATGTGAATTTGGTTGACTGCGCAACAATCTTAGCCTGTTCATTGTCGTCTTCTCTATTGTGGCAGATACATACTTATGGCAGAGCCTGATCACAATTTTTGTGAACCCGCTGCCGAATTTAGCTTATGGAGATTACCCTGTTGCTTTCCCTTTTTTCTACATTAAACCTGCCGAACATGAAGAGATCATAAGGAAATTCTTTCCCAAAGAAAATGGTCCTGTAACAAATATTGATCCCATTGGCAATTCCCCGGTTATCATTAAGAAGGTATGTTTTATATGCATGTATTCGTCTATGTTGATTCATGAAGCAAGACCCTTTATTTAGATAATCATGTCTAAGGGCATTTTAATATGTTTATGCACTTGATGCTAATTTCTTGTGATTTTATTTTTCTATTTCGATACTTTGTTTATCCTAGTTATGGGTGATCTAACCAACACAATACATGATGTGATCCCATGGTGTATGCTATTTGCGTACTATATTGTGTCAATTTACAAAACCAGTAAAGGTATCAACCAAAAGCTTAGACTTTGGAGAAGCACTATAGAGAGTGAAAGTTTTAGGATAAGTAGAAGTAAGTCTGACTTAATACATACACCGCAAGTTTAGTCCACACTGGAAGAATGAAGTTGATGTGAGACTAGAGGGAATTGTGGTGCCAAAATCCAAATAATTTAGCTATCTAGGCTCGTTGTTGTAAGAGAATGGAATGATAGATTCAGATATTACTCTTACTCATAGAATTAAAACCAAATGGTTGAAATGGACAGGTGCTAACGGGGGTTATGTGATGAGCGAATAAATACCAAAGTGAATTTGAAGTTTTACAAAACAGTTATAATATTATATGGTAGTGAAGGTAGGGCCTCTAAAGACCAACATATTCATAAGATGAGTATTGTAGAGTTGCGAATGCGAAGGTTGATGTGTCACGGTCATACAAGATTAAATAAGATTAAAAATGACCACATTTACCAGAAGGGGCTAGTAGCATGCACTGAGAATAAAGTGAGAGAAGGCTGGTTGAGATGATTTGGTCATATCCTGCAGCAACCTACAGATGGACCGGCCTATAGGTGTGAAATATGGTGACTGAAGGTTTTAATAAGGTACGAAGTAGACCTTTTCTTTTGAAAAGGTACAACTGTATTATATCACAAAATCAGACTTGCTGCAACGGCCTGCATGTATCCATAATTACAAGGGGATTACAGGGAAGATCTTCTAATCCTATGACAAAAACTTACAAGGATCTCAAAACATCCATAAATGAATCTAGAGCTTTCATGTATTCCCCAAAATAGAAAAGCACCAGGCAGTTCATTTCCAACTTTGGAATAGAATTGCACTTGTCTCCAAACATCTCTGATTCCTTTCTCTCCATGCTATCCACCATATACAAGTAGGTAAAGCTTTCCATCTCTCCTTCTGACTCTCCTTCTGACTGGAGAGGTTACCATAACTGTCCCAGACATTCGGGGCATGTACAATGCTCTCTGGCATCACCCAACTCATTCATTTCATGTTAATGGAAAACTTTCATAGATGATTAGTGATCTTACAATGCAGAAAGTTATGATGAATTATCTCAGCCTCTTCATGACACAAATAGAATCTTCAACATAACTGAAGGCCTCTTTAATAAGGGTTTCATGGGTTAACACGACCTATTTTGTCAAGATGCAAACAAAGCATATTCGAAGGGATCTTTACTTTCCAAATTAACCTCCATGGCCACCTCCCAGAATGATTGTTAGAACTGTTGGGGCTGTTGAATTCCCTATAAGCATTCTTCACAGAGAATTTTCCATGCTTTTTAGCCTGCCGTGCTACAATCTTCAACTTCCGAAGGGCCTTTGAATTGTTCTAAGAAGTTGTAGAATTCTGTGATCCAATTTCCTAGTCATTGAATAGTCTTCTGAAGCTTAAATTCCATCCTTGAGTTGTCCAGACCTCACTCACTGTAGCAGCCTCCTGTTGGTTTAACACATATTTATGGGAATAATTGCTTTAGTGGTCCTTGTTCCATCACATTATCTTCCCAAAACGATGTTTTCAAACCATTTCCAACCTCAAGTCTGGACTTATCTCTGAGTTTAGACCATAAATTGCTAATGCTTTTCGACAGGCTAACACCATAATGGTTGCTGACATCTTTGGTGGTCCAATGGTTTTCCATACCATTACGTCCCTCCATAGTGCTTGTTCATTAGAAACAAGTGTCCAAATCCATTTCAACAGAAGGCATAAAGATTAGTTAGGCTCCCAATCTGGCAAGAACGGACTAAGAGGGTCAGCTACCCAACAAACTTTCATAATTAAATACTGTTACTGTATAGGTAGATCTGATTGTGAAAGACCTATTACTGGATAATTCATGAGTAGAACCAAAGTGTGGGAACTTTACAAGTTCCCGATAACATCAATTAATTGATTCTCTGAGTTTGGATTTTCACATTCTTATTCCCATTCCCCCTGCTTTCTTGTTGTTGGTTAGTCCCTTTCCATTTAACCAGATGACACTTCTTTATATCAGTACAAATTTTCCACAGGAAGTTCCTCCTCGAAGCATCAAAATCTCTCAACAACATTCATAGGAATAAGAAAGAGAGACGCTTAAGCAAAGTACCTAACTCATTATTAATCAGTGTAAGTCTCCCACCTAAAGACAAGTATTGGCTTTTCCTGTTTACCTACTTCTTTTTGTATTTTCCACCACTTGATTCCATATATCTTTGGACCTGCATTTTGAGGCATTCCCAAATAGATAGTTGGTAGCTCTCTTGTTTTGCCACCAAGATTCCCACTAGATAGTGAAGATTGACGACTTCATTAACGGGACACAAAAAACTTTTCTTCCAATTGATGTGTGGTCCTTGAAGGGGAGCCTTGGAGTAACTGTAAAGTTGCTGTCATGTGACCAGGAGGTCACAAATCTTCATATTTGTACTAGTTTTGTTTGAGATTCAAACCCCTAATAAAGCTATGTCCTTGAGCAATTTTTAGCACATCATTTAAGCCCTCCATTGCAATAATTAAAAGGAAAAGGGATAGTGGATCTCCTGCATTAAACCTCTCTAGGATAAAAAGAAAGCAGTAGAGAACCCATTGACCAAGATGTCACAACCTATAAAAAAATTAATCCGTCTGATCCATCTAGCACCAAAATCCCTCTTTCCCAGA
Source organism: Capsicum annuum (assembly GCF_002878395.1). NCBI lineage: Eukaryota > Viridiplantae > Streptophyta > Magnoliopsida > Solanales > Solanaceae > Capsicum > Capsicum annuum. The sequence goes on along the minus strand of NC_061120.1, from coordinate 110,210,071 downwards.
GTCTCTAGTAGGAAGTTCCAGTTAAGATGAGCATATGCTTTTTGGATGTCCAGTTTGATTTTGTGAAAAGTAATGGAGAAAAAAAACATTATTGAAAATTGTGTGTTTACATAATTACATCCGAACCCTATTTATAGACACTGCATTATAATTCTTTTCCAAGTATGATTTTATATACTATTCCTATTCCTACTCATATTCATACACTCCCCCTCAAATGGTGCATACAAGTCATATGTACCTAGCTTGATACAAATGTAATTAATACAAGGACCACTCCCCCTCAAATGGTGCATACAAGTCATATGTACCTAGCTTGATACAAATGTAATTAATACAAGGACCGGTGAAGGACTTGGTGAAGATATCTGCAAGTTGATCACTCGACTTCACAAACTTTGTAACAATATCTCCTGAGAGTATTTTTTCTCTGACAAGGTGACAATAAATCTCTATGTGTTTAGTCCTCTGATGAAATACTGGATTTGATGCGATATGAAGGGTTGCTAAATTATCACACACTAGTTCCATCTTACCAGTTTCTGCAAATTTTAGTTCTCAACGGTTGTTTGATCCAAACTGGCTCACAAGTTGCTACAGCCATTGTTCAATATTCTGCTTCTGCACTAGATTGAGCAACCGCACTCTGTTTCTTACTCTTCCAAGACACCAAATTACCTCCTACTAATACACAATATCTAGATGTAGAGTGTCTATCAGAGGGTGATTCTGCCCAATCAGCATCTGTATATCCCATGATATGCTCATGACCTTGATCCTCGAAGAGTAGTCCTTTACCTGGAGCTGACTTTATATATAGCAGAATAAGAACAACTGCATCCCAATGACTATCACAAGGAGAAGTCATAAATTGACTTACAACACTTACAGAAAAGGATATGTCAGGTCTAGTCATTGTGAGATAATTCAACTTTTCAACCAACCGCCTATACTTTTCAGGATCACTGAGTGGCTCTCCCTGTCCTGGCAGAAGTTTAGCATTTGGATCCATAGGAGTGTTAATGGGTCTACATCCCATTATTCCTGCCTTCTCAAGAATATCTAAGGCGTACTTGCATTGAGAAATAACAATACCTGATCTGGACTGAGCAACCTCAATATCTAGAAAATATATCAGTCTGCTGAGGTCTTTAGTCTAGAAATGCTGAAAGAGATGTTGGTTCAACTTAGTAATATCATTTTGATCATTGTCGGTGATAACGATATCGCCAACATGAACCACCAAATAAATACATAGATTTGGTTCAGAATGCCGATAGAACACTGAGTGATCAGCTCTACTATGAATCATGCCAAACTGCTGAATTACTATGCTTAACTTTCCAAACCAAGCTCGAGGAGACTGTTTCAGACCATAGAGTGACCCGCGCAATCAACTTACAAGGCTACTAGACTCCCTCTGAGCAACAAAATCAGGTGGTTGCTCCATATAGAATTCTTCCTTAAGATCACTATGCAGGAAAACATCCTTAATGTCCAACTGATAAAGAGGCCAATGATGAACAACAATAATAGATAAAAAAAGATGGACAAATGCTACTTTAGCCACGGGAGAGAAAGTGGCACTATAATCAAGCCCTAATATTTGTGTGTATCCTTTGGCAACAAGGCGAGCCTTAAGCCGATCAACCTGACTGTCTGGACTAATTTTGACTGCATAACCCAACGACAACCAACAGTAGATTTACCTGTAGGAAGGGAAACAAGCTCTTAAGTACCACTCATATGCAAAGTAGACATCTCATCTATCATAGCCTGATTCCATCCTAAATGAGAAAGTGCTTCACGTATAGTCTTAGGGATGGAACCGGAGGACAGAGATGATACGAAAGCATAATGGGGTGATGATAGACGATGATAACTCAAGAAAGTATAATGTGGATTAGCATTACGAGTGGAACACATACCCCTTTGAAGTGCAACTGATTGGCTTAGAGGAGGCAAGTCCGTAGTAGAAGCAGTGTCCGGTGCATGACATGAATCATTTGGGGCTAATGTTGGACGCGGAAACGATGATAAGTCAGAAGTGGTGGCACTGCAGTTGGAAATGTAGAAGTGGTGGCACTGCAGCTGGAGATGTAGAAGTAATCATCAATTCCTCAAAGGTTGGTACAGGTAAATCTGGAGACACGGGTAAGATCTCAAAAATATTAGGATGACCAGAAGATGTATAGTAAGGTTGAGATTAAAAAAGGTGACATCGGCGGACATTAGGTAGCGACGAAGATCCGGTGAATAACAACGATACCCTTTCTGAACTCGAGAGTAACTAAGAAACGCACACTTGAGAGCACGGGGGGCTAATTTATCTTTTTCAGGGGCTAAGTTATAAGTTATGAACAAAGCATGTGCTTCCAAAGACACGAGGGGGATAGAGTAGAGAGGTGACTGTGGAAACAATATGGAATGGGAAACCTGATTCTGAATGGAAGATAATGGCATTCTATTCATTAGATAGCAAGATGCAAGGATTGCATCGCCCTAAAAATGCAGCGGTACGTGGGATTCAATAAGAAGAGTGCGAGCAGTCTCAAGAAGATGCCTATTCTTCCTTTCTACTATACCGTTTTGTTGAGGGGTGTACGGACAAGACGTCTGGTGAATAATTTCTTGATGAGACATAAACTCCCGAAACTGAAAGGATAAGTATTCTAAGGCATTATCACTACGAAAAGTACGAATATAAACACCAAATTGAGTTTGTATTTCAGCACAAAAATTTTTGAATATAGAAAATATCTCAGAATGATCTTTCATTAAGAAAACCCAAGTACATCTTGAAAAATCATCAATGAAACTAACAAAATAATGAAAACCTAAGGGTGAACTGACTCTATTAGGACCGCAAACATCATAATGAACTAATGAAAAAATAGACTCTGAATGACTCAATACTACGTGAAAAAGTAGCATGGGTGTGTTTCCCAAGTTGACATAACTCACAATCTAATGTGGATAAACTAGACAAACTAGACATCATCTTTTGTAGCTTAGATAGACTCGGATGTCCCAAATGTTTGTGAATTAGGTCTGTAGGGTTTCTAACAGAGCATGCTGTGAAGGAATTTGAAGAGGTAAGATGGTAAAGGCATTGTGATTCATGTCCTGTGCCAATCGTCTGTCTCGTAATGGGGTCCTGCATTAGAAAAGAATAATAATAAAAAGTTATGCTACAATGAAGGGCATGTGTCAAATGACTAACAGATGCAAGATTAAAAAGACAACCATGGACATAAAGAACAGAGTCAAGAGTACAGAATATAAGGGTTTGGCTTGTCCAACTCTTTTTGGTTTTGTTCGGATCCCATTGGCTAAAGTAATAGCAGGAAGAGATTGTGAATAAACAATATCAGACAAAAGTGATTTGTTACTAGAAATATGGTCAGAAGCACCTGAGTCCATAACCCATGATCCAAGAGTACTAGACTATGAAACACAAGCAAAAGGATTACCAGCAACAGAAGCATTAGGCTGGGCAACCGAGGCTACTTGTGGAGATGTCTACTTAATTGCTCGATACTGAAGGAACTCATCATATTCTGTTTGGGCAATATGAGCATTATTGGATGGCCGATTAGGTTGTGGAGATATCTGCTTACTTGCTTCGATTCCAAAGGAACTCATTGTATTTATTTACAACAATAAGATTATAACTGGGTGGTGGACCATGCAAACTATGACATATCCTGAGTGTGTCCAACTTTATGACAATAACTACACTTCGATCGACATTTTTCAGAAGGAACTCCTCGCCGATTTTCCATAGGCTGATATGTTCGTTTTTCTATGGTTTGAGATGCAAGAATAAAGGATTCAACTGTGGGTGATGAAATTACTTTGTGACTGGGAAGCGCGGCAAGACGAAGCAGACGAGAGAATAGCTCATCAAGTGTAGGAACCGTGGGACTAGCTAAAATCTGATCACGTACTTCATCATGGTCAGTAGAAAGTCCAGCAAATGTAAGAACTAAAAACAACATTTGTCTGTGCTCTTGTTGTTTTTCCACTTCTGCAGTGACGGGCATCAATGTATCAAATTCTTCCATGACTGCTTGTAATTGTCCCAAGTAAGTAGACATATCAGATTCTTGTTTCTTTAAGTTGGTCATTCGAGATATCACATCATAAAAATGAGATATGTCATTATTGTATAATGCATGAGCCTTTTCCCAAACTAAATAACACGTCTAGAATGGACGAAACAAAGGCATCAACTTGGAATCAATAGATCACCATAAGAGGCTACATAATTGAGCGTCAACTTTCTCCCATTGTTCTTTAGCTTTTGCATCTTCCGCTAGATTTTGCCCTTTCATCTACCACACTAGCCTGGTTCTTTAAGTAATCTTGGACACTTTGACCTTTGCACCATAACTCAACCGAAGAAGCCCAGGCTAAATAATTTGAACTTCCCATTAAAGGTTCGGAAATGATCATAGGACTTGAACTTTCAATTCCAATATTTTTGGAGCCAAAAATATCATGCCCAAAAGACATCTTGGGAATTTGACTTGAAAACCCCAAGAAACAAAATCTGAATGTCTGAAAATTCCCAGAAAAAAATATGAGGTCGCCGGAATTTAGGTGCCGGCGATTGAATCTTAAAAGACTTGGCGGAATTTGGAAAAGAGTAACAGGTCGGATTCAAAATAGATCGGCGACCCCAACAAAAAAGAACAACTCAAAAATTCGACCGGAGATGGGCTCACGCACCGGCGCGTGATGCAGATCTGGCCGGAATTTCAGAATTTCAATAGGCGCATGGGGCACGTGGCTGGTATTTTTTCGGCGGTTTTGGTCGGGTTTTTGTCGCCTGAGCTTTCCGATCCTCTTGGTGTTGTTGTATTTTTCACACAACCCACAGAATAAAAAAATGACACAAATCAGTCACCGGAATTGACGCACGGTGATTGAGTTTTCCTTTTTGAAGTTTCTCACCAACTCTCTGATGCAATGTGAGAATTAATGGAGAAAAAAATATTATTGAAAATTGTGTTTACATAATTACATCTAGACCCTATTTATAGACACTACATTATAATCCTTTTCCAAGTAAGATTTTATATACTATTCCTATTCCTGCTCATATTCTAACAGATTTCTTACTATTCAATCTTAAGGCCACACACTCATTTTCCATCAGGATAGCATTCGTTATCTGTCTTCCTTTAATCAAAGCCAATTGTTGAGCGTCTACAATTTGCTCATCACTTACTTGAGTTTTTCAGCCAGCAGTTAGGATATTATTTTATAAACACTGCCTATCAAATTAATAGGTCTGAAGTTTGTCAATTCCATAACTCCCATCTTCTTTGATTGTAGCAGTGCAACTTTTCTCGAAAATATTTCTATCGTGAAAGTTTTGAACTGCTGCAATCACATCCTTACCAACCACCTCCTACTATGATTATACAAGCTTTAGTAAAGCCATCCGAATCAAGTACTTTATCCCCTGCACATTTTTAACACTATCCCATATCTCCTGATTGTCAAAGGTACCCTGTAGCATTTGATTTTCAGATTCAGTGATCAAGTGGCCTTCCCTAGCACCTCCTAAGGGTCTCAATCTTCAGTTTCAACATATAGGTTCCGGTGAAGAGAGACAATTGTATGTTTGATATCCTTAGGATTCCTGATTGTTTCACCTTCCAATTCTAGTTCATCAATATTGTCGTATCTTCTGTGCGCGTTAGCAGTTCTATGAAATAACTAGGTGTTTCTGTCACCGTGATTTAGCCATAGAGCTCTGAATTTATGAATCCATGCATCTTCTTCATGTTTTGCCATTTCCTCAAATTCCATAGATAAAGTTGCTTTCAATGGATTTCTTCATCTCTGGGATTCCTCTGGTTTTGGATCTCTTCCAATTTTGCTAATTGACTGAATAATTGCTATTTCTGGATGGTCAAATTGCCTTGAAAATCTCGCTTCACTCTCTTAGCTTGTCTTTTAAGGCTTTATGTTTAGAAGCCAAAATGTAGTCTGGTTCCTTGAGAGGCAAAAGAATTCCATCAATCTTCGACTTTTCTAGGAAATCTTCAATCTGTAGCCACCAATTTTCAAATTTAAATAGGACTTAACAGGCTCTCAATAACCACTCTGAAGCATGATGGGTATGATCTGAGGTCACTTTGTGTAAAGTTGACTGATTGATATTACTGAAACTTTCATCCCACTCTTTTGATATCAGAAATCTGTCTAATCTAGCCGCAATATCCTGTCTGTGTCCTTTCCTCCATGAAATCTGTCTAATCCACCAACTAAGGTCAAGTATTCTCCTGGTTGGTGGTCAGGAAGGCCCAGGGACTGAAAAGAAAGGGCTTTCAAATAGTCTCGAGGTTCTTCTTCTGCAATCAGGCAGAAGAGACTAATAAACACTTGTTTTTGCATTGTAGAATAACATCACAGCTCTGATCTCTTATCCTAAGCCTCACAGATACGAACTGGTTTATGCCAAAACATACTGCTGATCTTCTAAGCTGCTGGATTAGAAGAGGTGGGAGCCAAAAGAAACGATGTAAAGTAATTCCAGCTTGCATTTGGTGGACAGTATGGAAAGAGAGGGATGGAAGACGTTTTTAGGATAACTTTAATTCTATTTAGAAAGTTGAATGGAATTGTGTCATATCCTTGCTTTTTTGGTGTAAACAGGAATATATAGATGATGTTAACAGATAGTAGACCTTGTAGGTTATTTGTAAAATCTTTAGTAAACCTTGTAGGTTATTTGTAAAATCTTTCCTTCCTTTTCTTTGTAGATTTCTCTTCTTGGGTTGCCAGCATATCCTTAATGTTGAGGAATACAATGTTTCTAGTTTCAAAAGAAAAATATGTAGAGAATTTTTTATGTTATTATCATTATTGCTACTAAATACTAATATACTTAAACTTATCATTCACTATTTTTAATTTGGTATGATGATGACATGAGATGAACTTAAATGTAGAAACATGATCGGTGAGGATTCATATAGCCTACTCCTACTTGTTTGGGGCTTCGACATAAATTATTGTTAATGTTGTTGATAATATGTTTCCGTATCTGTTGAACTTTAATCATATCAGTAAGTTAAAATTAATTATTCAGAATAAGCTCTCTTCAATTTCATTTGTGTCCCTACCATGTCATTCTCTCATTTTCTTAATTTTCTGTGTCAGCATATTTCTGTCCCGTATCTATTTGTATACCACTAGATTTTTCAAATACCCGTCTCCCAACTGTGATCAATTTGTTACCACTACCTCAATTCTTGGATCAGCACTTCGTGCTTCTTCTGCACTTGGTTTTTTAAATCCTATTTGTCTGGTGAAATTCAAGGAATATTTTTTCAGTTTATACAGGATTTGTTGGAGCAAGTAGCAACTACGTGGATGAATGTTTCTCTAAGAATGAAACATGATGAAGAAACGGATAAAACTTTTGGCTGGGTCTTAGAAATGTGAGATAACTGCAAATGAGCTGAGATGTTGGTGATGTCATAACTGTATTTTTGACAATCCTATTTTCTGAATTAAGGTATGCTTATGCTGTAGCTTCTGCTTTACATGGTGTGCAGCATATTCTTCGGAAGGACTTTATGCTACAGGTTTTGATCTTAATTACTAAGCAACATCATCTTTGTATCGTTGCAGCTTTGTGATTATTTTTCGGAAAAGGACCAAAAATATCCTTGTCCAGTAGGATAAGGTTAAAAATTATCCTTCATCCACCTATTTGGTTAAAGATACCACTCCATCCACATTTTTGGCTCACTTATACCCTTAAAACTAACAGCCCCTCTTTATTTATTTTTTTATAAATTATTTATTACGCTTCATTTTCTAATTGGGTGAAATAAAACCCCCTCCCACCATGCCGATGACATGACAAACAAAATTACGTGTCAGCAAATATTTATTAGTGTTATAAAAAATTGAAATGTTTGATTGTATGTTGGAAATATATCACCGGAATAAATGGAGAATTGGAGATGACCGGAGAATTTGCCGGAATCAATGGAGATGACCGGAGAATTTGCCGGCAAATTCTATACCTTCCTGCCTTCTTGTGTTTTTTGCACTTCAAACTCATGCTTCTTTCTATAACAAATAAATGTCATTCTTCACTTGCCCGCCTTCATGTCTATCTTAAGTTATTTCCTTTCTCTCCATTTTTTATTATTCTCAAAGGATAAGATCATTCTCTTTAACAAACATATGCGGATCGAATCACGATCTATATGTAAGAAAATCAAAAGATTTTTCTTGATCAATCCCTTTGCCCCTCATTCTTCAAGAATAAGGAAGATCCTTTTCAAGTTTGAATTTGTTCATTTGGAATCAGAATCTTAAAGATTGATAAAGCCCACCGTTAATTTTTTAAGGAAAATTTCACACTAATTCCTTTTTGAGAATGACACGATCCGAACCAGGGCCTTGTCGTAATAGGCATCTCAAGTCCAACAAGAATCGGAGACCACCCCCGATATCCAATCCAATCAACCAACATATACCCTGAGTCGGATGAATTCCGAACATATAACAAAATAGAGCAATTCAAAATATAATGACTTTGGGATAAGTCTATATCAGAGAAAACCTGGTAGAGAATCATTAACACAGAAAAGACACAGATACCAGCACTAAGTATAAGAACTAGATGCATAAAGACAATAAACATTCTAGCTTACTCTTAATCATCTCCTGACAAGCTTCTCTGCTTTTTCCTTAGTGAGGCAAGAACCAAGAGGTGCCTCGTGCCGTCGTTGTCATCGCTCGCTCGGCCCGGCTTCGGATTTGTATTTGGCAAATGATTGATGAGATTAATTTTAGCTAATTTAGCTATTAACACAATCGGAAAGGTGAGCTTCATTTCATTCCCTGGTGTTGGAGCTTATGGTTTCTGTTTGAGAAATGAAGAAAGAGATCTATTGTATGCACAAGGGGAGAATATTGGTATTACCACAAATGTCATTACTGAGATGAGGGCCATACAAGAGGCAATCCGGTATTGTTTGGACCATAACATCAGAAAAGTGAAGGTGCAGTCAGATTCTTTACTGATGGTTAAGGTGATTAATAAAGTATGGAAAGTTCCATGGGAGGTGGTAGAGCAACTAGAGGATATAAGGAAAGCTGAAGAGTAAATCGACATACAAGTTAATCACATTTACAAGGAAGGGAATGTTCTAGCAGACTATATAGCTAATTTAGCTATTAACACAATCGGAAAGGTGAGCTTCAATTCATTCCAGCAAAGGGAAGAGAATCATTAACACTGAAAAGACAGATACCAGCACTAAGGATAAGAACTAAATACATAAAGCCACATGCATAAGTTTGGCAACATAGACAGAGCACAGAGGGTGCAGATTCTAAGCAGCTACAATATTTACTTCATAATTGTTCCTACATTAGGAAAGCTACAGCTGCTAATCAGATTTGCTAAGCTAAGCTAGCACAAAATACATCACCAAAAACAAAGGGGAATGACATCAGTTTTAGCAATGACTTAAAAAGATCAACAACAAGCCCAGGTGTTGAGACAACAACAAACATGTCGAACAGATAAAGTCACAAAGAGCAATATGGGTGTTTTCGAGGAAAGCAGAAGAAAAGAAGAAGGTATACCTCAGTGTGAATCTTCGGATGGCTTCCACCTTTCAAAACAACCTTCGCATCCCTATTCACCTGCACAATCAACCACTGTTAATGGTAGGTTTCAAATGCAGAGTCGTATGGAGTTTTGTCGTACATTGGACAGAAAATGACCTAGAACACATTGTTTATCATACGACTTGGGCTCCTAAGTCGTTAGCACCACACACGACTAGTATGCTTGAGTCGTATGGTTCCCATAGAGTTTAAAAACTCAGGAAATTTCTAAGGGTCAAAACTCAAGGTGTCTCAATTCTCCCCTACTAGGATCATTCGTCCTCGAATGACAGGTAAAGGCAAGCACAAGCATGAGTTAACACATTATTACCCATCAAACTTCCCTTTAACAAAGTTAGAAAACAAAGACATTAAGGAATCACCATTTCCTTTAACAAAGTCAGAAAACAAAGATCATAAGATCAATACATACTTTAAGCATGAATATCCGGAACGGAGAAAAAATGCGGATACTTGGACTTCATGTCTTCTTCTGCTTCCCAAGTAGCTTCTTCAACCTTATGGTTCCTCTAAAGAACCTTTACCGAAGCCACATCCTTCGTTCGCAACCGACGAACTTGACGATCCAAGATCTCAACCGGGACTCCTTATAAGATACGGAATCTGAAATACCCAACCCTTCCAAAGGAACAACCACCTACACACTTCCTCAACATAGAGACATGGAAAACCGGATGAATGGAGCTCAAATTAGAAGGCAACTCCAACTCATAAGCAACATTGCCAACCCTCTTCAAAATCAAATATGGACCAATATACCGGGGACTGGTTTTCCCTTCTTACCAAACCGCATCACTCCCTTCATGGAGACACCTTCAAGAACACCCAACTGCCAATCTTAAACTCCAACTCCCTATGCCTCACATCCGCATAGGAATTTTGGTGATTTTGAGCGGCTTTCAACCTATCACAAATTACCTTCACCTTTTTCAAGGCTTGGTTAACCAAATCAGGGCCAAACAACTTACCCTCACCAAACTCATACCACCCAATAGGAGAACGACATCTCCTACCATACAACGCCTCAAAAGAAGTCATACCAATGCTAGAGTGATAACTATTATTATAAGTAAACTCTATAAGAGGCAAATCGTCAACCTAACTACCATCATAGTCAATCACACAAGCACGAAACATATCTTCCAATGTCTGAACGGTCCTCTCCGCTTGTCCATCCGACTGTGGGTGGAAAGTGGTACTGAGGCACACCTTAGTTCCCAAATCTTTCTGAAATGATCGCCAAAAATGAGATGAGAACAGAGTACCACAATCCGAAATGATAGAAACCGAAGCACCATGCAACTTCACGATCTCCGCAAGATACAACTTGGCATAATCCTCAGCCGAATAACTAGTCCTCACAGGCAAGAAGCGAGCGGACTTGGTTATCCTATCCACAATGACCCAAATTGAATCTCACTGATTCTGGGACCGAGGAAAACCGGTGACAAAATTCATATTAATTACCTCCCACTTCCATTCGGGAAACTCAATCTCTTGGTACAAACCTACGGGTCTTATGTGCTCAACTTTCACTTGTTGACACACCATGCCCTTAGCCACATCTCACTTCATATTATTCCACCAGTAGAACTCCTTAAGATCATGATACATCTTCGTAGAAACAGGATGAATAGCATAACGCGATCCTTGAGCTTCGGCCAAAATCCTTTCCCTCAATCCATCGACATCGAAGACACATAACCTGCCTTGGTACCTTAAGATACCATTACCACCAATCGCAAAGTCAATAACCTTTTGCTGACCCACATTCTTCTTAATTTTCATCAAGTCATAATCCAACATCTGCTTTTCCTTTATCTCAACGACAAGAGACGACTGCGATACCTGATGCACAAACACACCACCATCCTCAAGTCAAACCGTCCAGACCAAACCAACAACTATAACATAATCATTCCATTCCATAACATACCCAAGTCCACAATTTGTCCATACAAAGCCTCTAAAACAATCCAGGAATATCCGGTCGGGACATGCCCCGACCATAACCAAAACCAACATCTAAGTCTAACCAATAAAGACAAAAGAAAACTCAAAGCAAGAAATAGAGCCTTCCGAAGTAAGGAAGCTCACCACTTCATGTCAACACAAGCTGTCCCCAAATCTAAGTTACTGAGCAGGAGGTGTGATGCTATGACCAGTCCCTGCATCGCGTGGGGATACAACGTCCGAAAACGGTTAGCGGTTGGAGCGCTAGCATGTACCTCAGGGATAAAGATAAAGTAATGTCGTTATTTAAAACCAATCAACCAATGCATGTAACCAATGCAATACATATATATATCATATATATACCAAGACCCAAACCAAAGTAAAAACCATCAAGTTTAGGGTTACCTATGACCCAATTGTTAGACCACAATTACCAAGCACTCATATGTGCAAAACCATCATTAAAACATGTGTATACAATCCTGTCCAACATACGACTTCGTGACCTAACTCGTATCAACATCATACGATTGGTACCCTATAGTCGTACCCTAGGCAGAACATGATCAAGAATGCACAGTGTTTAACATACGATTGGCCTTATTCTCTCGTACCATCTCCATACAACTCGTATGGAGTCTTGTTGTACCTTGGACAGAAAATGACCTAGAACACACTGTTTATCATACGACTTGGGCTCCTAAGTTGTTAGCACCACATACGACTAGTATTCTTGAGTCGTATGGTTTCAGAGAGTTACAAAAACTCAGGAAATTTCTAAGGGTCAAAACTCAGGGTGTCTCAGAGAAGGCAGGTCTTTAGATCCCCCTTTGAAAGAGAGGAGTATCATGAAAAACAATGGAGGCGGAAATGAAGTTGTTCCCAGCATATATAGAGTTAACTGGACATAGAAATATACTCTTGCAATACTTGATGGTCTCGGTTCAACTATGCCTACTCTATGAGAGCTTTGGCCTTCTCATTTGTAACCTAAACAATTGCATACATATATCAGTCTAATATACAGTTTATCACTCCAAGTCCCACATTATGACCACTCTGGTGCATTAGCAATGCTATTAAATAGAAGTGATGATTGATAGGATAAAAGTGATAAATGGGGGATAGAAGTGGTTACATGGAGATGGCAAATTCTCCGGTCATCTCCATTGATTCCAGCAAATTTTGCGGTCATCTCCAATTATTCCGGCGATATATTTCCAACAACCAATCAAACATTTCAATTTTCTATAAGACTAATAAATATTTGCTGACATGCAATTTTGTTTGCCATGTCATCAACATGGTGGGATGAGGTGTTGTTTCACCCAATTGGAAAATGACACATAATAAATAATTTTTATAAAAAGATAAATAAAGAGGGGTTGTTAGTTTTAAGGGTATAAGTGAGCCAAAAAGGTGGATGGAGGGGTATTTTTAACCCAGTAGGTGGATGGAGGGTATTTTTGAACCTTTTCCTATAGTTCAAGGGTATTTTTGGCCCTTTTTTGTTATTTTTTGATACTTTTAATAAGTTAGTAAATTCTTTAATGTCAAACATTTTAGGCACCCTGGGATTTGGAAACTAGAAAGAAGTTCATCATCCATTACACTTATGGGTGTGACTACAACCTGAAGGTAGAGTTGTTTTGTGTACTTAAGTTTCAATCTTTGTATTATGCTCTTAATGAGAAATGCTTGTAATCTTATTCCCTAACCTATTGCTCAGGCTGAGCTAACTTATGGAGAAATTGGAGAGTGGCGATTTGATAAGAGGTCTTATATCCATGGACCTCTACCTAAAAATCTATCCCTGCCTCCTCCTAGTGTCCCTGAAAGTGTGGTATGTTTATACAATTCTCTGAAGAAATCAGTTTCACTCTTCAATTAAAGTATCATATTCAACATGGTTAGTGTGGTATGTTGGTACATTTCTTTGAAAGAATCAGTTGCATCTTCATAGTCGGATATTAGATTCAGCAAGGTTATCTATTTGTTTGATATTATTCATTTTGATTTTATATGTGAGAATTCTCGCTAATTATTTTTCTATTCAATATGTAGTTGGGTAATTTAAAAAAAAAGGGATAGAAATAAAGTAAGCCATGCTTGAAACTGCACTAACTCATCTTCAGATGGCTTATTGTATTTTTTTTATTTCATAAGATTTGTCACCTAAAGAGATGTGAGCTGATAAACCTTTTTCCTTAGTTATCTTATCATTATTGTTGTTTTAAAACAACATCAAAAACAACAAACCCAGTGTAATCCCACAAGTGGGAAAGGTGGTGAGTACATAGCCTTACCCTACCTTGTGAAGATAGAGAGGTTGTTTCCAATAGACCCTTTGCTCAAGTACATATTATTGTCTTAAAACATTCTAATTACTAGTTAGATGACACAGCTGTTTTGATTTGTTAGATGACAGAATGATTTGGCATGATTCTCTGCCAGTATTGACTAAGTACTAATGTACTATGTTCTTAAAGGTGCAATATTCATTCCAGGAGAATCAATTGGATCTTTAAGCTACAACTGAAGAATAAGGATGACTAATCGGTCTGTCTTTAGATTCACCTCTTTACTCCATGCTTCTAGACTTTCACGTTTGGGAGGACAAGATCTTAGCATGCCTTGATAGAGGCTCAAATATTTAGAATTGAGAGGTTAAGTTATTGAACTTGTGATGAATCTGCTTCTGAAAATATTAGGGTTTCATCAACATAAAGAAGATGACAGTGATTGAAGTCCCGGGGCCCCTTCCAACTTGAACACCTTTCAACCATTCCATTTGACCTGCCTTGTCCAACATTTTTCTTAATTCCTCCATTTCCAGAAAGAAAAGAAAGGGTGAGAGAGGATCCCCGTCTGAGGAGAGGAAAATCCTACTGGAGAACTGTTGACCAGCACTACACAATTCTTTTTCAAGTAGGATTTTGTATACTATTCCTTATCCTACTCATATTCTAATATTCCCCCTCAAGCTAGTGCATACAAGTCATATGTACCACGCTTGTTACAGATGTAATTAATACGAGGACCAATGAGGGACTTGATGAAGATATCACAAGTTGATCACTTCACTTCACAAATTTTGTAACAATATCTCCGAAGAAAAACTTTTCTCTAACAAAGTGAATCAAATGTGCTCAGTCCTCTCATGATGAACTTAGGCAATCAGGGATTTGGACTCTTTGCTCATCTCGTGACAAAGTGATGTTTGATTTTCTGATCTCCTCATTAAGGATACTGACTTAATCAATAGGACTAAATCGAAATCAATGATGCACATTTGCAGAAATTGTACTGAACCGTCGAAAAAATCAAAAGGGATCTGAAAGATCTCGGCGAAAAATTGGCAAGGGTTGTCGAATTAGGGTTCTGGTTATCTATATCCAAAACAAAACTAATGGGAAGGATCGCAAGGATTGGGCAAACCTATCAGAAAAAGAGTTGCTCGAAAAACTAGTTGGCACAAGCCTGGAATCGCCAGAATACTACGGAAACCACCGAATTATTAGATTTGACTGCTAAAAAGTCATCAAAATCAAAGAAAATTATATCGGTATAGTCGGAATGATAGCACGACCCTACTAAAACGAATTAAAAAAATTTGAGGAGTCACCAAAAAAACACACGGAATTATGTAAATTAGATCTGAGGTGTCACCAAAAGACGCACGAAACTACGCAAATCAAATATGAGAAGTCATCGAAAAGACGCACAGTGCTATGCAACTCAGATATGAGAAATTAATTCGAAAAGATGCACAGTGCTACACAAATTAGTTATGAGAAGCCATTGGAAAGAAGCACGGTGGCCCAACTTTTGCTAACATGATCGTTGGCTAGATGGGCGGCATATATGAGTAATAACCGCCCGCCGCAGTGAAAACTCTTGGATTCTCTACCAAGATCGTTGAGGCTCTGATACCATCTAAGAAATATAAGAGAAGAATATTATTGAATTGTTGTGACTATATTATTACACTGAGACTCTATTTATAGACACTACATTCTAATCCTTTTCCAAGTAGGACACTACTTTACAACTCTTTTCCAAGTAGGGTTCTATATACTATTCCTTCTCCTACTCATATTCTAACCATAAGAAATCCATTGGATAACCATTCAGACCCGGCCTTACCACAATTAGTTGATATTGCTTCTATAGATCCGTTACTTTCATTATGTTTTGTTCTTAGCTAAGGTCCTAAGCGAGGTTGTAGGTTCTTTGAGATGATTTCCATTTATGGGACTTTAGGTTATGTTGCACGAACCCATTTATGTGTATGACTAGTGTGTATGGAGGTTTACATAGGACATGGTCAAATCATCCGTCTCGACCTCTCATATTATCCTCTACATGTACTACTTCCAGCTACTATGATAATTTCTAATCGTGAATGGTCGCACATCCATATTTAACGTTTGTGTTGCTACGACATTCATCTTATGGATATATTGGATCTTATAGGTCTTACAACCATCCGTGAACTTGCCAATCACCTTGTCACGTATTCCCCATTGCGTTGCAGTCCCATAACATTTCCCTGTTTCATCCGCCCTATGCTGAATATGTATTTCATCTGCATCTGTCATGCCATGCTTATGAAGAATTAGATCGAAATATTTAAATTCCATGCATTTAGGCACCATAACATAATTTGGTCTCACTTTTTCTCCTCCTTATAAAACTAAACTTGTAGTGCATATTCCGTCTTATTTCTACTATCCTTAAAACTGATCTCTAGAGTTCATCTCCATAATACCAGCTTTTGGTTGACCCCCTTGCTAATTTTGTCAATAATTAAAATATTGTTTGCAGATAGCATGCACCATGAAACCTTAAAATGTATTGCTTTGGTTTACTCATCTATAATTAGGTTAATAATAACATACGCAGAATCCTTGGTGTATGGAAGAAACCCACATTTATTGAAAGTTCTTTGTATCTCCTCCTGTTGTTCCTACTCTTGTAAACTACATTTCTTACATTTCATTTATCGCATTTATATATCTGGTACAAATTCATTCTTCTAAAGCACTGAAATTGGTGTGCCCTAGCACACACTTTCTCTATGTTAATCAATGTCACCTAGAGATCATTTTTATAAATTTCATCAGTCTTCTTGGCGAAGATATCACCACTTCTGTAAATCGATCAAACATATTTCCTTATCTGTTCCCAATCACTCTTGTAAAGTCTCTAAGTTTATAGCTATCAGTCTGTCTAAAGGTTTAATATCGTGATACGTTGTGCAGCTTTGAATATCTATTTTTTTGATGTATTTTCTCCACTTGTTTGGCATCTTTCGGCCTAATGAAATATTAAACAGCTTAATTAGCCATATTTCACTAACCTCAACAATGCATTATTAGTCCACTCTATTTACCATCTGAAGTACTTGGCTTTTTTATCCCTCTTATTTTTATGTCATCCTTAAGTAATATATCTAAGTCTAGGCGTGTAGCTAAGTAATGAATGATTTTGTTTAGGGGTTTACCCTTTTCTTCTCTAGCTTGCTTATACATGCTTTTCTGGCATTCCTAACAACTGATACAAGTAAAAGATTTACTTCTGGTTTAGGTGTCATCTTCTTTGTTCTCTTCTTGTACTCCTTTAAGGCTTCTCCATATTATTATTATTCTATTGTAACTTGTGCCACAATTTGTTTATTTTGCTTTAGTAGGTTTTTCACACCCTCATTTTACCACTACTATTCTAGTGGTGGAGGTCCTAGGTCTGTTGACACATGTAGAACTTGTTACTTTTCAATGTGACTTGTTTTCTTCTGCTGTAAGTTTCTAAACTCATCACCAAATTACTTGTTGCAAAGTCATTTCTTTGCGTTTTGGCTCAAGTCTTTTGCTTCACATCCAGCATCACCTCGCAGGTGATTTGAGCATCTTTCAACATTAACCTAAGAAAAATATTGCAAATCTATTGTTCCCCATGTTGTCTTACTTGCTTACATCTGATTTAGAAGCCATCCATTTATTTGTTTTCCGCTGTAACATTACTTGCTTCTCTTCTCTTCTCTTTACCCTCCTTTTTGGTTTCATAGTATTTTTTTTCCTTTACTTTTGAACATTCCCCTGGGGGTGCTGGTGGAATCCAAATAACAAATGTGAATCGGAAATTGGAATCACATTAATGTCTTCTATGCTTTCACCTTTTGTGTATGTTACTTGTTCAACTTGATGTTATATACTTTTCTTGAGCATTATTATGTATTTATATTCAATTTCTGAAAGACCAATTATTTGTTATTTAAGCTTTTGAAGAGACCCTTTTAAATGTTTTGAAACTTTTCCTTGAGCAATTTTGAAGATTGTTGCTTTGTGGTGATTTTGTTTTTCTAAGCCATATAATAAGTGAAACGTTGTAGGTAACTCTTTTGACGATGATAAACGAAGCAACTGCAAACATTCCTAATTGGTGAGCTGAGCAGGACAGTATACTATTTGGAGCGCAACCTATACACAAAACAAATGTTTTTTTTTTTTTTTGACTTAGAAAAATGTTATCCTCAGAGTCAGAACATGGACACTATGGTTCATAATATAGAAATGTTCATCTAGTAAACATCTCTTCATAAATGATATGCAGGCGGTTAAAATTTTCTATTTCACTTCTTTTGTCTACCACAAGGACGAGTTAATCTTGTTTATCTAGTAAAACTACTTTCATCAAATGTGTATTTAACCTTGTATTTTGTGTTAGTTATTATAAAATTTGTCGAGGATATTTCTTTCAAATTCAGATAGACCTTAAATACTACGAAGTTAAACGTGTTTTCATTTCAATAGTCCACATATGCTATGTAATATAATTATCCTACCTTTCTTGTTAAACATGTCAAGTCATATAGTATTAGTTGTATAAATGATAATTTATATCTATAATTTATAGTTTATATTTATAATATATTAAAAGTGTGAAGGGCCTTAGAAATATCGTTTGAACTTTTTGTACTTCATTAAAAGTCTTTATTTTAGATAAAATTATCTTTTCACTATTTTTTTTTCTAATATTTAAGAGTTAAAAATTAATTAAATATATTTATGGTAAAAAAATTTCTTATTAGAAGTAATCAAAACTAATGACAACTAATACTTTTTTCCATCAATTTAAGAATTCTAAATCAACTAAATTTAATTTTAAGAAGATTTGAAAATTAATTAAATATCTTAATGGTAAAACCTTTCTTGATTAGAAGTCATCAAAATTAATGACAACTAATATTTTTTTCATTAGTTTAAGAATTCTAAATCAACTAAATTTGATTTTAAGAATATTTGAAAAATTTAAAAATAAATATATAAGCGTTAGAATAAGAAAAATTTAAGAATTGCTAAGTTTTTAAAAATTTTAAGTATGTAATAAGAATGTAATCAATGATTTTGTAAAGATTTGAATTTAAAAACAAGGAAAATTTTTAGATATAGAAAAAACAACCTACATTGCCTTTCAAAAGAAAGAAAAATTTTAAATATAAAAAAAATATCTGTACAACAAATATGGTTCAAATTGATGCGTCTCTCTTAGCCTCTCACAGCAATGGAAAGAGATACTGAATGCGTCTAGCCTCTCACAGCAAGGGAAAGAGATACTGAATGACAAACGTAATAATATCCATCAACCACTTAAAACTTCTGATGGTAAAATATATATGTGCTTACACTAAAATATATGTTTATGTTTATATTAAAGTATGAAAAATCTTTAAAAGCGATTTAAACTTTTACACTTTATTAAAAATCCCTGCTACAGATAAAATTTAATCTTAAATGATCATACGTTACACGTGCGAGGCACGTGCGATTAATCTAGTAGATTAAAAGTGTGAAGCGCCTTAGAAATATTGTTTGAACTTTTTTTCCTTTATTAAAAGTCGTTGTTTTAGACAAACTCGTCTTTTTATCATTTTTTTGTAATATTTAAGAACTATCAATTAATTAAATATATTTATGGTAAAATATTTCCTTATTAGAAGTCATCAGAATTAATGACAAGTAACACTTTTTCCATTATTTAAGAATTCTAAATTAACAAAATTTATTTTAAAAAGATTTGAAAAATCTAGAAATACATATAAAAGTGTTCGAATAAGAAAAATTTAAGAACTAAAGTTTTAAGTACGCAACAAGAACGTAATCAATGATTTTGTAAACATTTAACTTTACGAAAAAATTTAAATATATAAAAAAATAAAAATAATTGTACCACAATATCTCTAGCCTCTGACAGCAAGGGCAGGAGCGGCTCAAGCACATTGGTGGCATAAGGCGAAAGTTGAATGGAAGGCCTTAAACTCAACAATAACAAAAATTATATACGCATTTATCTAAAATATATTTTTCTAGTCTTTTGACATATTAAATTTTAACAAATTAAATAGTTAAACACAATGTGCAATATCAAACAAGAAAATATCAAATATAAAATAAAAAATATAAAAATAATATAAATATCAAATATAAAATAAAAAATATAAAAATAATATAAAAAGTTAGAATGATATTATCCGATTTTAAAAATACGAAGGCTTGATCGATGATTTCAAATATTTTTTAGCCGCTTCAAAATGTGTTTTTCAAATTTTAAACATGAACTATGTTCTCAATCAATAAAGTAAAAATATTATCAACAATATATAGATTTTGATGTTAACTTTTTGAGTTTTTGAATTTGAAAAAAGAGAATAAAGGAATAGAAGAAGATAGAGGAGTGAACGTGAGTAAGAGAGAAAAGGTGAGAAAAGTGGGTAAAAAAAGGAAATTAAAAGATCAAAAGGAAAGAAAACGTTTTTTATGAGAAAAGTAAAAAGGAAATGTCAACTGAATAATAAACTATTTATCCGTTGACTGTAACAAAAATCTCTTATTTTTAAGTTTTTTATTTTTTTTTTATCTAATCCTATGTTTTTTAGCTATCCATCTATTTAAAAAGAATTTTTTATAATTATTTTTTACAGTACTAATATAATAAGTGGTAGAAAATAGGGCACATCATAAGTGGAGGCCTTACGCAATTGCCTAAATTTATTTAACTACCAGCCGGCTCCATCAACTGCTTGAAACTTTTGACGGTGAAATAATATGTGCTTACACTAAAATGTGTGTTTATATTTACATTATTATATTAAAATGTTAAGGATCTTTAAAAAGTGATTTAAATTTTTTACACTTCATTAAAATCTCCGCAATAGATATAATTATTTGATTTTAAATAATCAAAGGTTAAACTAGTATCAGTAAAATAATGTATGATAAGAATTTTTGTGAACGATTTCTGGTAAAATAATGCTTGTGAATCGTCGTATAATAGCTTATATATGTCAGTGTAAAGATGACTAGGTATGATCTGAACCTATAAATATGAACAATCAAAATTTCTAGATACATGTAATTTTTTCCTTTGATAACATATTGGCTCATTGTAATTTCTTCATATATGCCGTTTGCCTTAATTCAGGCGGAGGAGTTTAAAATACCTAAATTTTTCAAAGTTATATTTTGAGATTTCAACAACAATTGTACAACTAATGATTCAAAATATTAAAATAAGAAACCAGAAAATTTCATTCAAAGATGTAAGGGGGTGCGCGGATTTAATAGGTATAATAGATTTATTAGGTTTCTAGTGAATCTATTTTTATTTGTGTGTGGATATTTTTTAAATTTTGTTTCAATATCTTCTAATAATTTACTTTTTTCGTAAGATATATTCATTAATTATTTTATCCTGTAGTAATTGCAGAGTTACAAATTTCTGTATAATAATTTATCCTATCTGTGCTATAATGTATATCTAATTCTAGATTTTCAATGTTATTTATTATCTTGTGTTGTTCTTCTCGTAGTGAGTTTTTTAAACTATATAAACTATCACATGTGCTTTTATCTAAATTTTCTAAGGTTTTTTCTATCCATACTAATTTTTCTTTTAGGTTTTCCATTATTTTTCTAATTCGGTTTCTATAATTAATTTCATTATTTAGATTTTCTTGATTTTCTCTAGTTTTTCTAATATATTCTAACATTTTTTAATCTGAATAATATCCTTCTGGGTAAATTTCTTCGTATAACTGTTCTAGACAATTTGTAGTTTCAATTTCGTAGTCTATTACTTTTTCTAATATTATTTTCTTAATATCTATAATTTCTATGTTTTTAAGTATATATAAGATTAAAACATTAAGATAATCTAAATGATCTATTTTTTAAAATTGGTTTTATTATAATATTTTGTAGTTGTTTGTTTTAGCCTTAGTAGTTTTTGCATATTTTTATTAAGAAATTTTATATCTTTATTTTCCATGTATTTATCTATATTTATTTTTATCTGTTTTTCTAGTAACTGTATTTTTTTTTTATCTTTTTCTAAAAATTTTATGTAACTTATCATCGTAAGTATTTATAAGAGTAGTTAGGTAGATATGGTATATAATTTACTCTAGTCATGTAGTATTTACCAAAAGCTTTTTCTAATATGATTTTTCTTATATCTACTACTTTTATATTTCTAAGTGCATACAAAATAAGTATTTTGAATTTATCTACCATCACATCAGATAAATTATCATTCATTTTCATAAAATTGCTTTTTTCAAAATATTCCCTTCAACCATGTACATAAAATATAGTCATCTTAGCTTACTATATACTAGATTATTCTTAAATAATATGTTCTTCCGTCACTATTAACATGGTAATCCGGATACTTTTTCCCTTAAACAGCGCCTCTACTCTGGTTACTCCCCGCCACGGCTTCTTGCCTCATTGGTTTCACCTTTAGGATGGCATAATCCTTAGGGATTTTTCTCCGTTTCCTCTTTGTTAATAAACTTCTTAACATATTATTCTTCGAATAATTCTACTATAAAGTAACTAATATGAATTTATTTTATCATATCATGATTGTTGGGAATTATGAAATTAGCTATTCATAATCATAAATAGATATACCTGTTCGGGTAGCTTTGATATTTCTGAGTTTTGTTGCTCCATAGCTTTTTCCATTGAAATATGTTTATCTAATTAACTGAGTAAAATATTTTTTGTGGAGTGGAGAGAGGAAAGTTGCTTCAACGCATGAAGGCTTGCCTTTGCAATGCCTTCTGCCTTTGTTATATATAGAACGAAAAAGTAAGTCTTACAATCACATGTTTCTAATTTCTAAAACTAAAGAAAGAAAAAAGTCAAGAAAAGTGGCCTTATGGCCTAACCTATTCTAAAAAGTCATAAATGTAAGAAAAGTAAGAAAAGCAATAATTGCTTTACATTATTGTATCGTAAGAAAATTTTGTACAATAAGTCCAAATATCTTCCGTTGTCGTATCTGCTCCATTATTGCTCTTTATCTGCTCCATTATTGCTCTTTATCTTATCTTTTCAGCTGACATTTTGTCTTCTTTATTCTAGATGTATTTCTGGAATAATATTATCTTCTCCATTGCACCTCGAACATTGGTGGTCTGGATATTTATGTCCAATTATTTTACAGTATCTTGTTAGCAGTCCGTCTGAAATAAATCCTTTTTTGATTGCTCTTGCGGTAGATTGTTTTTCTGGGTTGAGTAGCGTCATTATCCATTGTCTTACGTCTTCCATATCTGCTTGTCGTAGCTCTTTCGAATTTGAATATATCATTTGATGATCTCTTGAATAGTAGCTCCATATTGGGTTTCCGTTAGTATAATTATTTGCTAATTCTTGAATGATCGTAGCTAGTCCAATAAGTCGTTTATTTGCATAAAAATCTGGTATCTCAATTCTGGGTATCTCCGGTTGTTGCGTAATATCTTCTGGTATAATCATATCTCTTGTTAATCCTATCTTTACAACTTGTATAACTGGTTTTATTTCATCATATAATATCTCTGCTGGTGCAGTATAACACTTTATATAAAATAAATTTCCTTTTGTTATTCTTTTGTAGGTAGTGAATATCTTGTATAACTCTTCCATAGCTGTTAGCTCTTCTCCGTCTTGGGTATATATGGTATTTAGTAGTCCATAGTCAAAACAGGTTTTAACTAGGCTTGGGTTAGTTTTGGGTAGTGCAATTAATTTATTATATCCTTGTAATTTTTGGGTTATATAATTGGTATTTGGTTCTTCGATGTCTGTAGCTCTGGGGTTATGGTTTAAAAAGGTTTGTACTCTGTATATATTTTCTATGTATTTCTGGGCGGTATAGTTGTATACTTTTTTGTCTTGATTTAGGCTATCTCGGTATGTGTTAACTTGTGGGGGTATGAATAAATGGTCTTTTTGTGTTTTGGGGGTAAATGGTTTTTCAAATATTTTATTCATATTTACATTCTGGTATCTTGGTCTATTAACTCCTTTGCTTGTACCTGCAGAAGTAGATTGATAAATGTTATGGATTTTATGGAGTGTCCCAACGTCTCCTTCTAGCTCTGGATTTTTAATGTCTTCCGATCGACATAGCTCTGCACACTGCTGAGTTAGCTGATTTGTAGCTATAGACTTCAGTTTATCTTCATTAGTCTTTAGTTTTTCTATCTCATTACCCATACTGTCCACTTTCATTGAAAGCGTAGTTAGGGTGTTAAGTATTTTTTCTAGAGTATCTTCCTCTACTATTTCAGTCAGTGTAGCTTTGTCTTGATATGTAATCTGCAATAACATTTTTGTTAGTACTGATCACTTCAATTGTAAATGTGAAATTTAATATATTTAAAACTAGTCTCCGAATCTCTTTTGTTGTAACAGAATTTTGTATTTTCTTTGTTAACCACCAGCGTACCTGTGTATTATCTGTTCGTACAATAAATTTGTTATATACAATATATGACTCAAATGCTAATAAACATTTATATAATGAACATAATTCTTTCCTATTTATTTCCCATTTTATTTCTGTCTCGTTGAACGTACCTGAGTAGTATCTACAATGGTGTTCTATTTTTTCTGCTTTATATCGATATTTAAGTACTCCTCCGTAACTATATTCACTAGTATCTGCTTCTACTATATATATAAATTTTTTATTTTCATCTGGAAATTGTAAATTTTGTTTTTTAAATTCACTAGCATAATGATATTTTTTAAATTTTGTTTCACTAGCATAATGATATTTTTTAAATTTTGTTTCAATATCTTTTAATAATTTACTTTTTTCGTAAGATATATTCATTAATATGGATTTTATGGTACCACAAGGATTTTATGAATGGAACGTGTTACCATTTGGATATAAAAATGCACCAGGTAGATACCAACATTTTATGGATAATTATTTTAAACAATTATCTAATTGTATAGTATACATAGATGATATATTATTATACACAAAAAACCAAAGAAGAACATTTAAAATTATTAGAACAATTTACAGATATAATAAAAAAATTGGGAATAAGTCTAAGCAAAAAGAAAGCTGAAATTATGAAAAACCAGATAGAATTTTTAGGAATACAAATAGATAAAAGTGGAGTAAAAATGCAACAACATATAGTTCAAAAAATAATAAATTCGAAAGAAGAATTATTAAAAGATATTGAAACAAAATTTAAAAAATATCCACGCACAAATAAAAATAGATTCACTAGAAACCTAATAAATCTATTATACCTATTAAATCCGCGCACCCCCCTACAAATGGTATCATAGCTATTTATTGACAGCTTTATACAATATTATTAAAAATTTGATAGATATCTTATAAAGATATGTATTCTATACAACAAAAATCAATTTATATATGCGTGTTATACATACATACATATACACACACGCGCATAATGGTATTAGTATGGTATATAATTATATCAATATGGTATATGAACTGTATCTGAACTACCTGAGTCAAAATGATCTAAATTATGAAATGACCATAATATAAAATTTGTTTGGACCGACTGACCATCAATATCCAATGGCTCAAACATGGGCCAGTTATTTTAAAAACAGTCAGTCCATATATGTTTCCCTGTATATTTCATGTTCTAAATTCTGACCCATGAAGAACTCGATTGAAGCCCACATGAAACCCAAAAAAAGCTGAAGAAGCTACAATATAGAGGCCCAAAAGAGTCTGATTTACATGCTGAATAACATGACTGATTTTGTAAGCTTAAGAGGGTTGAAAATTAAGCCCAAGATGGGCGGATTCTCACACCCCAAAAGGGCAAAAACTCACAAGTAAAATATATAAATGATCTTTATAATGGGTAACTTTATTTTTTTGTTCCTCATAAGAATGGTCTTATAAAACTAGTCTCCCTTCTTTTTTTTGATATTGCATAATTACCTGTTTGCCTCTCATAGCTAAAATATTTCTAGACAACTTCATACTTATTTATCTTTCAACTTTTATTTTTTTCTCTTTTTTATTTTACTTTAATTTTTATCTTTTTTTTTTTAGTTTTTCACAATCCTTACTTTTTCCCCTTTTTTACTCTCAACTTCTATTTTTTTAAAAAAAAATCTCTTTTTTTATTTTACTTTGATTTTTATTCTAGTTTATTTATTTATTTATTTTTTAAAATTTTTAGTTTTTATCAATCCTTACTTTTTCTTTCTTTTCTACTCTCAACTTTTATTTATTTTTTAATTTTTTTCTCCTTTTTATTTTTTTTTGTGATTTTTATTTTTCTCTTTTTTTTTCTTTTTTAATTTTTCTCAATCTTTATCTTTGTTTTGTCTCTTTTCTTGTTTTTCTCAACCTTTATTTTTTCTTTTCTCCCCTCAACTTATATATTTTCTTTATTTTTCTTTTTTTATTTTATTTATTTTTTAAAATTATTTTTCATCATTTTTTTCAATTATTTTTTTTTCTTTTCTTCGATTTCTTTCAATCAAGTTACGGCCTATCAGCAAGAGTTGACACTACGTCATGACCTAAAAACAAGGGTTAGATGACATTTGCTGTGGCGTTCATTGACAAGTAAGTCTATAATCCAAAACTAATACAAAAAGGAAAAAGAAAAAACAGAAATATCCAAGGTAAGACTTCTAGAATTAAGTCAAACTATACGAGTAATCATAATAATGCGGAAAGAATTTATCCAAAATATCAATCATGCATATAACTAGGAGTCAATGGTGTAAGAACTATTAATACAATCCAAGAGTCAAATACATCAGAAAAATAACCATAAAGAAATTATAGCTATCTATGAATACTAATAAAGACATAACTAATATAGAAAGGTAGAGGTGAACTACGGACGTATGAATGCCCAACCGCTACCTTGAGTAATCTGAAGGCGTCTAAAATCAACCAGTCCGAGGCGTACCCAAACCTGAAGCTGGATGAAAGGATGAAGTAGGAGTGAGTACGATTCACTTGTACTCTGTCGGTACCATAGGCCGACCGTGCAAAGTAGAAAATAAAGCATTCAAAATCCACACTATAGGCACATCACCCACAATCAGAAAATGTTTCACAATGGTAGCCAACACCGCTTGCACTAACAGTTCTAGTATATCACATATATTGTAACATCATACCAAGATAGAGCACAAGTATGCATTATATCATATATAAGTAAAGCAAGAGAAAACATACATATACAAGATCATCAAATACAATTAAAAGAAGATAAGACAATTACATAGACAACAAGTCAATATGACAACACAACACAATATAAACACAATAAAGTAAGTTTAATGTACATGATGAGGATGATTATGCACGAGGTTGTCACACAACCTCCGAGATCATCATACAATCCACGTATACACCTACAGAGGCAAGCCATCTAATGCAGTACCTATGGGGTTTTCGTCAACCCATATATTAGCCATATATTGCATATCTCTTTTATAGCATATCCCTTAAAAGGGTATTATAAGGTGTTATAGTATCTCCTTCTCGACACATCCCTCGGGATGTATTGTCAATGTTACTCAGGTGTTGCCATGGTGGTACCAATATTTCATTAATAAGTATGATATGAGGATTTAATTCTCACAATTAATCATAATGATTATTTCCACAACCAACCACATGATATATTTCCACAACCAACCACAATGATATATTTCTACAACCAAGTTAGACAATAACCACTCATTATTTCAGTTTCATCCATGAATTTTCACGTGTCTCATATACCAATAAAGTATGAATATAATCACACTAATGGTACCACATTAAGTATTTTAACAACGCAATATAATTATTCATTTATATTGTAACACCCTGCATTTTTTAGCAAGAAATCGAATAGTCGTTTCTTCATGTGTAAACTCCAATCTCATGATTTATATTTGAATATATGTTATTATATTTATACTAGTGTGTGAATTTCTTATGAGGTAAAAATGCTCATAAGAATCACTTAGAGAACATTTGAGCTAAGAGCCTTTGATTTGGCCAAATTTAGGTATTTGATTCTACAAGTGTAAACTTTGAACGTATATAACTTTTAAAATATGTAAAATTTTGCAGATAAATACCCACAAAATTATAGATAATCCAATACCCGAGCAAAAAACTATGACCATTTTTGTGAGAAACAGTAAGGGTCCATAATAGCCTCACGCTGCGAGGGATATTCACTTGGAATTGGGGTCGCATCATGAGGGATATTCTCTCGGAATAGGGGTTGCGCCACGAAGGATATTCTAGCTTCTTAAGGAGGCCAAGGGGTAATTTAGCCCTTTCCCCTCAACCCCAGTCGTCCAAAACACGATTTATAACATTCATAGGGGTATTATTTGTCCATTAACATCAAAATCACTCACTAAAACCCCTACCTCTTCCCAAGAATAAAATTCAAGCTTCTTCTCTCAAGAATTCAAAGATTCAAGCTTCAATTTCAAGATTTCTTCAACAATTTGTTCAATTAAGGTATGTCGGGTATTCATCAATGGGTTCTTTTCACCCATTGAGCTAAAAAACCCTCTCGTTGATTGAAGTATGAGTTTTTCCTTCATTATATAATTTTCACATGTTCAAGATGAATTCAATCCATGCTTTTCATTAGTAAATTGACTCAATCCATGTCCTCATATGACCCCATAAAAAATTCTTTAAAATTTAAGTTCCCTTGTCATATTCAAGTGATTTTATGTTACAATATCAAATTATGTATTAAACCATGTAAATATGTCCCACTCTCTTATTTAAAATATTCTCATATTTAAAATTCATGTTTCTCACCTATTTATTAAAATGTCTCATGTTTTGGGGTTTTTGAATTATGATTCCATACCACTATTTTAAGCATTGTTATCGTATTTTTGTAATCTTTCAGTACTAGATGGGTTATGAATACCCGATACCTATGTGTCTTTACATGATTTTTATTTTCAATAAATAAATCAGCCAGACCATGCTTATTTTCTTTTATTATCACCTTCAGGATATTATATTCATGTTGAGCATTTACCAGTACTGTATCGTGTTATGTTAACCAACTAATAATAACAAAGTTTTTCAGTTGGGAGTAACACTCAACATCGAGTAAACATATGGATGAAGACTCCCCCATCAGTAGAGGCGTAAGTCGTTATTAGCAGTCCCTAAGTTCCAGACCTATGGCACCACCATAGATTATGAGGGATCCCCTGTCAGTAGAGACATAACACCCTCGTCCTTCGGAAAATCAGCATTGTGGATCCACATCATCATTTATGTGTTGGTACCCCTGCAAGGTACCAACACCCTTCCAATTAGGGTTACAAGTTGGACCTCAATAGCTCAGATTAGGGCATGTCAGTTGTAGTTAGCTCCCACAGTCTCAGTACAGTATTTAGAGTGTGAGTTCAGGTTTGCAAGACCAAGTATTCAGATATCAGTTATTCAGATCATGTAAGTACATGTTTATACTTGGTCTTGCATTCTTAGTTTTACATGTTCATGTTTTCATGCTTGGTATCCATACATGATCCTCAGTTCAGTTTTTACATCATGTTCAACTTTACATGAGATTTACATACAATATTCATGTTTTACCGCTTCCCAACTCCAGTTCTACTTATTCTACAAAAGTAAAGATTTAAGAAACTATGTGTAGTGATTCACCAGCTTATTAGATTATGTTTGTTACTCATGTTTTAAGATACTTCAGCTTTCGGTCGATTTTAATCTCTTGGTGAGTCTACTTGGACTTAAATGCATATTTTAAGATTATGTATCCATTCAGTTTTACTTGTTGCATTCACCCCCAATTACTCAGTACATTCCAAAGTACTCATCCACATATATGTCTTTTAAACCAAAAAAAAAACTCTCATGAGGCAAGATGAAAGAATGGACAAAATGGGCCAAAAAAAGGTAAAAAAGTTGTTATATATTGCAGAAAAATCTGCTATTGTGCAGATTTTTCTAAGTCCAAACGGACTTCGATGGGGTACCTGAAATTCGTTTGGAGTCCGATATATGCAAACGAACTATGTAACCACATTAAATTCGATGCTCCGCACTAAATGACAATATCAGATTTTCAAAAAAAATATCATTTTCACAAAGTTGATCCCCAAAATCCATAATGACAATTTTCTAAATCGAGGGTCGAAATGAGACTTAAAAGCTGTAAAATCACACCAAATATGTTATCACCCTAAAATTGATGTTCTGGATCTGCTGGCAAAGTCAGATTTTCCTTCTGAGGTCATTTTTACCAAATGTGTGTCTTACACCCATATTTCCAATTTTTTAACTTTTCGACCAATAAGTAGAAATGAGCTCGGATGCATCGGGACCTGAACCAAAGGTCTAACTAGACTAAAATTGATATTCTGGAGTAGCTGGAGCAATCCATTTAGCCATCCATTGCATGAATCAAAAGATATCCACATAAGTCTAAAATAAGGCTCATAAAGCTATCAAAAATCACAATATCGCATAAGTGACACCAAAATGCATTGGGAACTATGCCAATCCGCCACATTGTAGAAATAACACAATGCATCTATGAAAAGGGGTAAAATAGTCAAATCATGTAAAATAACAAATTTCACATATTTCATCAAAAAGTGGTCGTTACATTATCCACTACTAAAAATCTAGTTCGTCCTCGAACTGAAGGCAAAAGAAATACCTGAATCAATGAAGAGTTGGGGATAAAAACTATGTATATCTAAATTGACCTCCCAAGTAGTCTCATCCACAGATCGATGTCTACATTGAGCCTTAACCATAGAGATAACTCTAGAGTGCAACTGCTTCACATCCCTAGCTAATATGGAGACTCGCTCCTTGACAAAAGACAACTGCTCATCTAACAGAATTGACTCCCAACAAATAATATGAGACTCATCCAAAATGTAAGAGCGGAGCATAGAAACATGAAAAACTAATAGACCAGGAGGCAAAGCCAACTCATAAGTCACATCACCAACAGTCCAAAGAATCTCAAATGGACCAATATACTTAGAGATAAGCTTGCCTCTTTTCCCAAACCTAATCACACCCTTCATGGGTGAAACTCGAAGGAAAATATGATTCCCAACACCATATCTTAAGGGAAAAATACAATTCCCAACACCACATCTTAAGGTACAAAGTCTACGATCAGCATAGCACTTCCGCCTTATCATGAACCAAACTAGGGCTTGTCCATGATGGGCATCTCAAGTCCCACGGGGATCGGAGACCACCACTTTTGCACGTAATAAAACAACATAACATCTCTACCATCAGATGAATTCTGAATATATAACAGATAAATTTTAAAAATAAAAGATACTTCTATGATCCATAACCAACAACCGGCCAAAACAACCGACCAATATCACCCAGGTCCACAGTAATCCAAACAAATCCTTTTAAACAAAGAGCAAAAACCAATCTTAGTCGGGATATGTCCCCAAATCAGACAAATAATTATGAGAATGAAAATGATAATGTTGATGATAGTAAAAGTAACTATCAACTCAAATCTAAGAATGAAAGTTGGTGAAATACCTCAGCCTTTCGGGGAATAGAAGCTTACCATTTCACCAAAACATAATGAACCAACGAACTGAGTCGACCAACCTAACTCTACGCCAAAAAAGTAGAAGTAGCTCCAGTTCCTTTATTGTATAGGGATAAAATATCTAAAGACAATTAGTGGGGTGAACACTAACATGTAACTCAGGGATAAGGATAACATAATGCTATGATTAATAGTTCAAAATAATTTAAACCAATGCACATAATCAAATGCATATACACCTATATATCTTCCTATCTAGCTGCCTATCTACCTATCTATCTGCCTATCTATCTACCTATCTGCCTATCTATCTCTCTGTCTGTCTATCTGTCTGTCTGCCTGCCTACCTGCCTGCTTGCCTACCTGTCTGGTCTGTCCAAATGCTAAGGTAAAGAAAATAAGGGCAAGCCAATGGTATTTGACATGCATTGATTGGAACTTCTCTTTTGAGTTTGAGTGTATCTTGACCATCCCTGCATTGACAGGTATGAATTTATATGTATGAGTGATACATTCCTTTTGTGAGGGCACTTGAGTCATATTGCTAGGTATTTTCTTGTTTCAGGTAGTGTAACTTGTATATTTGAGTGGTTGTTTGCTGCTAATGTAATTGTTGTACCCTAATCCCATTGTGACACATTGTTCTGCTGCATGTTCATACATAGTTGGTTTTACAAAATACGATTCCCAACACCACATCTTAAGGTACAAAGTCTACGATCATATAGCACTTCTGCCTTATCATAAACTAAACTAGGGCTTGTCCATGATGGGCATCTCAAGTCCCACGGGGATCGGAGACCACCATTTTTGCACGTAAGAAAACAACATAACATCTCTACCGACAGATGAATTTTGAATATATAACAGATAAATTTTAAAAATAAAAGATACTTCTATGATCCATAACCAACAACCGGCCAAAACAACTGACCAATATTACCCAAGTCCACAGTAATCCAAGCAAATCCTTTTAAATAAAGAACAAAAACCAATCTTAGTCGGGATATGTCCCCGACTCAGACAAATAATAATGAGAATGAAAATGATAATGTTGATGATAGTAAAAGTAACTATCAACTCAAATCTAAGAATGAAAGTTGGTGAAATGCCTCAGCCTTTCGGGGAATAGAAGCTTACAATTTCACCAAAACATAATGAACCAACGAACTGAGTCGACCAACCTAACTCTACGCTAAAAAAGTAGAAGTAGCTCCAGTTCCTTTATTGTATAGGGATAAAACATCTAAAGACAGTTAGTGGGGTGAACACTAACATGTAACTCAAGGATAAGGATAACAAAATACTATGAACAAAAGTTCAAAATAATTTAAACCAATACACATAATCAAATGCATATAAACCTATATATCTTCCTATCTAGCTGCCTATCTACCTATCTATCTGCCTATCTATCTACCTATCTGCTTATCTATCTGTCTGTCTGTCTGTCTGTCTGTCTGTATGTCTGCCTGCCTGCTTGTCTGCCTGCCTGCCTCCTGCCTGCCTGCCTGCCTGCCTGGTCTGTCTGCCTGTGTGCCTGTTTGTCTCTCTGTCTCTCTGTCTCTCTGTCTGTCTGTCTGTCTGTCTGTCTATCTATCTATCTGTCTGTCTATCTGTCTGTCTGTCTGTCTGTCTGTCTGTCTGTCTGTCT